>NC_051155.1:171794391-171990660 GCF_013339745.2 Dermacentor silvarum
TTCTTTGGCTGGTAGAGGTATACAGCTTCGCTGTAAAACGTGCGGCTTTCCGAAAGTAGAGATCAAGAACAAAGTTGCACATATGGATAGATGAGCTATAGACCTTTTCATCGGGTGAGGAGGAAAGGTGGCGCGACGAGCCTTTCCTCCTCTCTGGCTTGTGCGAGCCGGGGCGGCTTGAATGTGTTGCCGGTCGCGAGCTGCGGAACGATTTGGAGGTGTTTTCTAGTTCTGAGTGCAATTTACGGGATGTCAGTTCTTACGAGGTCGTCGAACAACCAATGTGTAGCCTTTAGGTGCAGTAGCAGCTACAGTGTCTGGAAATTTCTCTTCGATGTGCAAAAATCCGACGCGCATCATCAGCCGCGGTGTGTGTATGTGTTGGAAATTATGTTGGATGTATTGGTTTTCACTCGACGAAGGGTTGTTGTAAAACATCTGCATCAGCCACCGGCATCGTTCTCACGTATTTTAAGTCTAGTAGACTTAAAATCACTATGGCTACGTTAGCCTCCTGCAAGAGGCCGAAGGCTTTGCTCAACACAGCGAGCACTGCGGTTGGCAAACCAACATGGTATACACACAAGCTTCGTGCTTCGATCGGCATTACCTTGTTGCCCTGCAAGGCACAATATACAAAAGGGATCGCATAAAGAGAATGAACAACTATTTGTAAGGACACATGCAATTTTCGTAAGATGGGTGAATGCGTCGTAGATGACTGAACTTACGAGACTGAAAAAAAGGGGAGAAAAAGGAGTTCAGATGTCCCCCTTTTGCGGCAAAATAAAACAGAACACGTCATAACGATCGCAATAAGACTTCTCATGGTCGTGCCGCATGCTTGGACCACTTGGACCATGCGCTATATAGAACAAACATCTATAGCACAGCATTTAGTACTGCCTCGGACGCTCGCGCTGTCTGCAGCTGGTCGTTCGACCACTCGAAAAGTGTCATTCGCACTGTATGGTATGCGGTTATTATTAACCAAACTATTTTATTTGTGGCCGGAAACCTTGCCCAGCAAACAAGGCAGTCGCCCAATGTATCTACCGATAACTTGAGCACTTGTCAACGTCAACAGCACGACTTATTCTCCAGCAGAACGGTGCCCACGCTGTTAGCATCCTCAAATGTTTCGTAACTACACGTTGCAGCTAAACCAGAGCTTAGAATTACAGTGCTGAGAATGCTGCAGTAAGGTAACATTCATGAAACGAATTAGCAGAAATACCTAACTGATATCCGAGACTGATTGTAAGCTCGAACAAACGCGCACACCTCGCGCTGGGTGCTCCGTCCGCCCTAACGTCAGCATAAACTCCAGCCGCTTAATTACTTCAGACTTAAATACCTTCACTACGCCTCACACGACCATTCCCCACGTAGAAGACGCCATTTCATGCTAAATAGACCGCGCGAGAGCGAAAGAAACCACCAGAAACTGCCGCCGAGCGCATACCATGGCATACAACACGGGCGTTCGCCCAAGCCAGCATGCCAACTGCCCATAGATGGCGCCACTGCCTATGCAATGGCGGCGCCCATGAAAAAACGGTCTATAGATGAAAGCAACAGCTGCACTAGTAGCAGCTATCGGTTGCTTTACTATAAGAAAACACAGCAGACTTGTGCGACCTTGCAGAATCACAGACACGTTTCCAGCGAAGTCGTTTCTTTTAAGCAGTTGTATTATTAATTTTACATGGCCGGTAATTGGACCGGTCATTTTCAAAATTTTCGCGCGTATAACCAATAGCATGATCACTCCCCTCCCCTCGATTTCTTTCATATTTGCGCTTTGTGTCGCATTTCATTCTCACAAAACACTTTGAAAACATGCGTATATAAGGCTTGCATAACGTTTTCGAAGGGTGCAATAATCAATTTGCTACAAAACCGTGTTTCGGCCATGCGTATAAATCTTGCCACACATATAAGCCATAAAGTGTCTCCTATTTACCCGAAATATTGACTGACTCAGTGTGACACATTGTTCTCCCAGGACAGTGGTAAAATTTTCCACGTGGTTCGTAAAACACGCAACTCTTAGGCGCGCGTGTACAAGTAGTTTACTGTAAGGACCGCAAATATTATACACTTTAAAACTTACCAGCAATCCATAACATATGCCCCGTTCCCTGGAAACTTAAATTTGGTGCCCAATTTTGTTGTTCTCGTTAAATTGGGAAACGTTGCGAATAACGGCTGGATAATTCTTTCGAGCACTTGAATACGTAATTTACTGCAAATGCCCGTCATTAGTTCACACACTTTAAACTTCGCGCATCACCCATAGCCTGCCACCTACACGTCAATCAGATATGATCTAGGTGGCGCAATCAGTTGCATCGTAGGGAACCAGCGCACGGACAACACAGACAGCGAGAAGGAAGACACGACAGTTCGCTGGTCTGTGTTGTCCGTGCGCCTGGTTTCCAACGATGCAACCATACCAACTTGCCAAGCTTACCGTTTTTCCACGATAAGTTTGTTCACCGTGGACAGCGGGAAAACATTCGTATACGCTTTCTATGCATAGCCTGAACATAGGAAGGCAACGAATGTTAAGTAATTTTCTGTATAGCTCCTAATTAACTCACCAACTTCGAACTTTTGGCCTCACATCACTTCTAAATGCAACCCCCACCCCTTCCGATCCGACTTAATTTCTACTGACTAGCTTGGTGCCGCATTCGGTTCGATCGACAACGGGAAAAATTGCGTGTAACGGCTCTATCACGTTATGGAACGCACTTCAAATTTAACATAATACACCGTTTCAAACGGGTATTTAACTCCTTTAATATATATATATATATATATATATATATATATATATATATATATATATATATATATAATTTCACAGAAAAGAGTACGACATACGTTTTTATTCCACCATATAATTCGGCCGTTTTGGCTGGTGGACCAGCCCTAATTTCAGAGATATATTGTGCAATAACAACGTATGTCGTAGTCTTTTCTCTGAAATTGTGCCTTCGGTGCCAGCATGATTCCTACACGCTATATATATTTAAAGTAATTTGATCGTACACCCTCCACATCATGCTTCCCACCCCCTTGCCAACTGAATCCAAATCACACGCACACGCACACACACGCACGCGCACACACGCACACGCACACGCGCACGCGCACACACGCACGCGCACACGCACGCACACGCGCACACGCACGCACACGCGCACACGCACGCACGCACGCACGCACACGCACGCACGCACGCACGCACGCATGCGCAAACACACACACACACACACACACACACGCACACGCACACGCACACACACACGCACGCACGCACGCACGCACGCACGCACGCACGCACTTGTTAGTGTTCTCTGCTTCTCTTTGTGGTTTTGTTATTAATCGTAATTTCACTTTTGCTCATTTACAACTAAAAAGGGGTCGTCTTCACCGTGATGTAGTGACTAAGTCTCCTTCTATTGTATTCCTTTGATTGTCAAAAACAAAGTATAAGAGAAATAGTTTCACCTTGCAGTGGTTTTCCATTGTTACGGCCCTTGACCTTTCTCACCCGTCCACCTAGAAAAAAACATGCGATGCGGTTGCCACGCAATGTATGGAAACTCACGCCCTCGATGCAAGCTTAGCAAGGTAAGGGCAACGCTACCGGCTCAGAATGGAAGTTGTAAAATATGAGGTGACAGAATACTCAAGCGGTGTGACATCTCACTTGTGCCATATGGCTCCGTCAACCGTTGGAGCTTCAGTATATAGCAAAAACCAGGGCCATTGAACAATGTGGTTTGCGCTGCGAACTAAGCGTTCACGTTATTACAATACAATCTTTGAGAAATGTTTCCAAATCGAGCCGCGCAGTATACAGTATGAGGACTGGCGCCGATTGTAACGATGCGGTGGTAACGGGCTCGGCCACCCTTCATGATTCATGGCGGCGCTACCGAGGCACTGTTGTGATCTTGTCTGGAGTTTGTGGTTCGCCATATACAGAGGGTCTCTTGCCTTTGCCGCTGGAGCGTCTAAAGCATGGTAGCTGGCAAGGTCGGTAGGTTGAAGGAAACGAGAAGCGGGTTTAGTTTACACATATACCCAACTGGCTCCAGATATTGGAGCACACTCCATGCCGGAGCCCTTTAACTGTCTGAGCTCACTACATGTCTGAGCACACATACTCGTATGTCAGCACACAACACTGCAGCAAAGATGTCCGCTTTTAAAACAGTCGTTTTCTCTCGGTAACTAGACGAGGGAATCTGATGACTGTGCCTCATCCAATCATAATGGTCGAACTGTTTGCATAGTCCCACCCATGACGTCGCACCGTTCTGCCGGACTCCGCCTCCGATGTTGCGCGATCACCCCCGCGTAAGACGCAACCACATGTCAATTGGGAATCTGAAGTGGATGCTGTTCCCACAGACGTCCTCGACGTTGGCCCCTTGCATCCGTAACGGTCAGCTTGCAGCAAGTTGGGAAGCCTGGCCTTGACGATTGTTACCGTTTCCACAAAATGCGGCGGTCGCTGTCACGTCGAAGGGAGCTTCTTTGCTGACCCGTCAACAGTCGGCGCCGGGCTCCTTCATCGTCTATGCGGGCGCTGGTCGAGTTGTCGCTTCCAAGGAATGCACCTTGCCGTTTTGAGACACAATAACAGAACACTGTTTATAAAATGACCCACTGCGTTGTAAGGTGATGCAGTGGTTCTCAGACATTTAGCCGGGCACAATCCTCTCGGTTCGCTAACAGGACATCTAAGCACTCCCTTAATCAAATTTTGTGGCTTTTATGTGCGAAAGCATGCAGCTGAGAAAAAAAAAATTAAGAGGTATAGTGTCTGAATGTAACAAAACTCATTTTCATATGCCGGCCATGTACATTTTATGTTGTTTGTGTCACTCGGAGCTCACCATTACCATCAGCGTACCGGATGTTGCGTGCTGGGAACAATGAATATGACCTCATGATTATATT
Source organism: Dermacentor silvarum (assembly GCF_013339745.2). Taxonomy (NCBI): domain Eukaryota; kingdom Metazoa; phylum Arthropoda; class Arachnida; order Ixodida; family Ixodidae; genus Dermacentor; species Dermacentor silvarum. Next base: position 171,799,375 of record NC_051155.1, read on the forward strand.
GAGTTGGTCGAAGCAGAAATTGTGGTTAGTCATTAATGATGCTATTGATTATTTCTTGTTTCAGAGATCAACGTGGAGAACACAGGTTTAATAACTTACATGTCTTTTGCGAACGACTCGCTAAGCCTCTGGCTTGTCCGGCTATGTGTAGATGGTTGGTACTCATCCATGGCGAGCCTCTGGAACTGACTTTGTGAACGTCCTCGAACCCATCCGGTGAAACCAGGGATATGCAGAGCACAGACTGAGTAACACAGATACAAAGGACACTCGAACATCATAGCACCGGCCCCAACACCATGCCGTGCACCTTCATCTCTCTTTTTCAAAGCGAATAGCTTTATTCGGCTCATCAGACCAGCTTTCTTTCCTTCTATCGAACCATTTTCGTGGGCGATCCTGAAGGCAGTGCAGGCGATGTATCGACACACATTTTCATTCGGATGGACATCAGCCACAACGTTCCTCTCAATTACGGCAAATAAATTTCCTCCTGCAAGGACAGCAGGCTAGGTTGTACGACGTTCTTAAAGCACACTTTTTTTTTTGAAAGTTCGCCCAGCGGCATAAACCATTAAATATATAAATGTAGGCCGGTTTCTGCGATGAACAGCAATTATGCTCGATGGTTGCTTCCATAGAGCCATGAATCATAGTCCGGTGGTCGCGTAGGATGACGGCCCACTGTTTGCAGGTAGCGCCGTCGTACCTGGTTTAGACCAGGGCATGTCCATAACAGTTGTTTGATTGTTGCCGCGGACGCTCGAGCTGGGCAATATAGGCAGGTATCCGCAAATGATCCATGGAGGTGTTGTGGCCAGGCATAGTTGACCGATGGGGTAAGTGCCACCCCCACACGGAGTGTCCGCAACACCACCTCCTCCTGGCGTGTAAGGCCGCCTGGGAGGTTTGAACCACACGGTGGAATTAAATCTCGTATGGTGCAGCGGAGATCTCCGCTGCACCACACGAGAATCTCCTTGCGGTGGAGGAAATCCCCCTGGGGGTCACTTGGGAAAGGTGCTTCCACAGCTAGTGGCAGCTCACTGTGGGTGGCAGTGTCAGCTTGTATGTGAGCAGAAATAGTGTCCCGTGGGATCCACTGTATCCGAATCTGACCGGGCATCTGTGCAGTCATTCGGTGTATTTCGTCTGCGACAGGGTGGGCATTGTATACCTTCCGAATCTCCTTTATGACCGAGGTGGATTCAGTGCGTATTATTATAACCGGTGCTGGCGACGTGGAAGCAGCTGTCAGCAAGTTTGTTGCGTCTCGTATGGCCAAAAGCTCAGCACTGACCGATGGGACCAGAGTTGTCAGACGGTGCACACAATTAGCACTTATGGATGGGCGCCCTTGCACCTTAAAACGCTTTGCAGCGATCCCATAGATAACTTACTGCAAAGCCCACAGATATAAACTCACACACTTTGAACTCTGCCTATACGTTATCTGCCCCCTATTTCCACAATATACTATATAAACCACGTCCCTCCTTCAGTTCCCCGACAAGACAAAGAAAGCGTACTTGTACGTTGGTCGGCTAAAGCATGAAAATGTGTAGAAATTTAGCATCCACTAACGATTTTGAATGCTCCAAATTAAGTTTCGATGCACATCACCGATACGATGGCCCTGATACTCTCTACATATAAAACTGCTGCCACGTTTTGTTTTTCCAGGGCAGCGGGGAAACTTTGTACGCGTTGCATATAACGCCTGTAAAAAGCATACAAATGAAAGTTTAACCATTTTAATTTACCGCCTAATGAACCCACAATGGCACCTCAAAATTTGCCTGCACATCACACCTAACGTGCCTTTCCCATTTCCTCGAAATATAAACTCGATGAACGATGTAGTTATTTCAAGCCGCCGTGAAAACCCGCGTATAACGTTTTTGAGCGCTTGAAGTCGCACAAACAGCTTCGCTGCACGCAGCTTCCGCAGACAGACTCCGCACACAGACTCCCCAGTCCCGGGTGAATGACTCCACTAAGCAGCTCCAATGCGCCCTTTCGCTCGACCCATACCGACCCCAGTCATATAAGACCACACAATTTTTTACAGAAGCAAGGCTCATGATCGGCCTTCTCTTGAACGCCACCAGTGCACTGCGCTCAAATAGCTGCTGTCAATATGTTTCGCTGCGAGTGAGAAACTCATACACAAAGTGGCAGTTCGGGTTACCTGTGACAATGTGAAATTTGCATAGTTATCCGGCTAGTCAGGAAGAGACCTCAAAAGATGGCCCCAGCTCGTCGTCTGGTGGAATTCAACTTGAACGGAGGCCTAATTAATGCGTGTGTGCGCTTCAGATGTGCGGTAGGTCGGTGGCACGAACTTTGAGGTGCCCCAGAGCTTGATGTCGCGAATCTCGGAGGCCATAGAATTGGCTAGTACACGTTTGCACGCTTCGATTTATGGCGCTCGTAAACCGCAAACGTAGCATACTTTGGTTATTTAGGAGCACTCTTGAGTTTGAATTTCGGTCACGAAAGAAGACGTTTCATATTTCCTGATGCTACCTTTAATGTGACAATTCAAAACCATTTACTCAAATAGGAGAGTAAAGTTATAACGCAACATGTTTTCCCGTGGTACGCCGCGCGTTTATGGAGTAGTGGTAAAGTGTCCTCGTCACAGCTATGCGGGTCCTAGTTGGAACCCCCTTACCTTCCCTGAATTCTATGATCGAAACAAAATTTCGGTGATCGAAACAAAGGACTGGGATAGGCGCGCAGCCTCGAGCCTACACATACGCTCCTATGCAGGTATCGCATTAAGAGGTCAAGGTGTCACGCGTCAGCTTGCTTGCCAAACAATGCTTACTTCTTTCTTATTATCATTATCATCATCACCATTATTATCTTATAACTATTATTCTTATTATTTAATAATAGTTATAAGATACTAATGGTGATGATAATGATAATATTGTTATTAATATTATTAATGATGATGATGATGATTATTATTATTATTATTATTATTATTATTATTATTATTATTATTATTATTATTATTATTATTATTATTATTATTATTATTGGCGTCCGTTTTGCATGCCACTGCGACTAAAACATCAAACGGGGCGATTGGAGGGTTGAGTGAGGAAGGGGGGGGGGGGGTACGCAGGTGGATTGGGCGACTCTGGCCCGTGCACTTTCCGATTTCGCGTTGCGGTCGTGCACATGTTGTGGAGGAACTGACTGATTACTATCAGTGAAGTTGCTCAGTCAGGATCTCATCTGCATAAATCATTGTTTTAGATGCGAAGCATCTTATGCTCGGGGCTATGTCACTCCCTCCCTCCCTCCCTCCCTCCCTCCCTCCCTCCCTCCCTCCCTCCCTCCCTCCCTCTGCCATGCGGCGTCCGCTTCCGGTTCCGTTTCCGGCTTCCGGAGAACGCTTCTGGCGTTTTGCCCGAATGATCCCCAGGTGCTTCGCCCACTCATCATCATTCACTTCGTCCTCTCATTCTCCTCCCGCAACGCCGCGAAGAGTGCCACGGACAGCGCCAGCGTCAACGCCAGTGTCAGCGCCGTGGACAGCGCCGCGGAGAAGAGGGCTCGAGCCGCTGCCACGAAACGGCAGCGGCGACAGGCCGATCTGAAAACTAACGGGAACTTGAGTCGGGGGACCCCATGGCTGCTTCGCATACTACTCAGGGTTCCCCTACGCGAGATGGTGTAATTTTTTTTCTGTATTATTCGTTAGAGGTCTTTTACTAGCAAAATATGACAAAATGAAAGTTACACTCTATTTGTGTTCGAATATCAAATGCACTCACTCTTAATTTCCGCATAGTCACATCGCCGCATGGCGTCGTGCTCGTCGTGCTTCTAGTCTGTTGCTCGAACTTTGTTTTTGTGTTTGCTGGATGAAACTAACTATAGAGTGTTGAAATGCAGGATCAGCATTCATACAGCACGTTTCAACGTCAAGGAAGCAAGGCAAAAACTTGCACTGAAAGTAAGCGGCAAGATCGACGCGAGAAATTATCCACCGGGAAAAGTCAGCGAACGTTCATTTGGAAAAGTATGCTTACTGAATCAAAAAGAACAAGAACAAATTTTTCGGTGAAAAATAAAATACGATAACGTTGAACGCTATTCATAACTTCTTAGCCACAGTAAAAGGCGGAAAACGACGCAACATGTGTGCGCTGATACCTCTGATGCAATATTCGTGATTCGCCGAGGGAAGGCTATAGATGGCTTCACGATAGCACGTAATCATGATGGGGTTGCATATGGAGAAAGGTATACAGAAAGAGGTCCCTTAGTTTGAACACTGCCCAGATGCTAGATGTTCCTGGAATAGCGGTAAAACCACATTCTTCAACACGCAGCACAATATCTGCGCCTTGCTAACAAATTTTCTTCAACGTGCCCCTGAAGAGGACATTTATGAGCAATAGTACGTGTGTCAGTGGCGCGGTGTGCAAGCGAGGCTTGAACTTGCTGTCGCAAGTGCATGCTTTCAGTCGCAGTTTCATGCGAAGAACCTTTCTTTTTTCTTTCTCTCTCCCCCCCATGAAACGTTCTGACGGATATCTTTTTTTTTCTTGGTTCAAGGGAGGGAAGAAAAGCGCCGTTCTTGCTTCATATCTTTATTTTACCTAAACTCCCCTTCTTTATTCGCTTTCCTTATAGAAACACACCTGGCGCAAAAACGTGACACACTAATCCACCATGGAAGGCATACTTCACTGCGCTACCTCTGTGGTTGCACATGAAGCCAGCTTGCGCGTCGGCTTCATCGGTATTAGTATCGGCAATGGTATCGAGGCGTTCGTATTGAGGAGTCAATTTCCATTTCAATCAGGCGCGCTTTACGAGCGTTGCTTCAACGCAGGCAACGCAGCTTTTAATTACTTGACTCTCAAGCAACTTCTGAGAAACGTTTGAACGAAAGTAACATAAATATTACTTTTAATTCAGTGAGAACTAAAAAATAAGAGAGGAGAGGGAAAGCTTTCTACGGCTATTTGACAGCGCGACTCTTTGTCTAAAGCTGTTTTTCAGGTTAAATATTACGTGGTGTCTGCGAGCGAACGCGCATTATATTGCTCTCATAATAATTTTCGGAAATGTAACGACGACTGCTAAGAAACCTTGACGACCGATATATATATGCCTGCACTACAGGCTCCAAGGACACGATTCTCCTAATCTTTACACTCCTTGAACACAGTGTGTGCGACAACATCGAGAAAGCTTGCAGCGATCACAATGACAGTGGTAGGCGCGACCTCTATTGCCTCACCGAAATTATATAAACATCGTATGCTAAACGCTTTACAAAAGTAAATATTATTCCTTCTAACGCCCACTAGATTACAGTGAATATCTTTATGTAGTGCGGGGGGAGGGAAGTCACTGACGGGGAGGGGGGTGGGGGAGGGAGGGATATCATATTGCTTGCGGCCGATCGCTCGGAGAACAGAGAACTTCAACTGCAAAAAAAAAAAAAAAACCTAGAATAAGGTAATCGATTTGTAAGCAAATATATTTTGATGTCTGTTGAGTGTATTGGTTCATGGAGACATCGCATGTTATTTGCACGATATCTTGGCAGCTGAACTAGTTCAGGGAACGTTACTGTTGCTACCGCTTGGAAACTTATGGACACTAACTGGATTCGAATTGTCTGCTCACTGGTGGGCAATAAATGTGAGATAGCCTGGACATTTATATCTTTTCACTGCGCCAAACAAAAGTTTTACAATGTTTACAAGATAGTCTGTCTCGTCGACTCCAACAGCAGAACAGCGCCGATACGACTTCTTACCCATCGCTTCTCTCTAGTCTATTTTCCCGTTCCACGAAAAAAAACTAAACGTATTAAAGGAGTATAATGACACGAAAATTGTGAGCAATTAATCTCACAATAACCTGTTAGATTGATTTCTGTGAACACAAACACGCACAACATGTACAAAATATCGAGAGCGAGTGTAGCTTGGGATATATTTAAAGTCATTTTTAAAGCACTTGCGGGCAGTCAACCGCAATTTGGAAGAACCCGCGACATCGACATCAACGTGGCGTGTCTTGTTAACAGACTTTCTTTTTCTTTATTGATAGGAATAAATAAGGAGGTGTTGGCAGCAAAATATGGTGTGAAATAAAGAGGGAAGATTGCCGAATAAATTTTTGACACGCAGTTGTTACGGCGAAGATAAACAACGTCTAAGGGCTGCAGAGGACTCATTGTAAGTACCCCGCAATCTCGTTCTATTTACTGTATTTGTGCAATGGTAATAAATGTAGCCAGGAGAGCAACGCTAAAGTACCCGAATATGTTTTACTAATTGTTCAATTACTTTGTGGGACAGTAATTGGTAAATGTAATCAATTACAATTTTGAAATAAGTAATTGTAATTGGTTACTTTTTACTGTAACGTGTACAAGTCTGCTTGTAAACATTTGAGACCAAAACAACAACAACGTTACGTCACGAGTTTTCGTCGCGAATTTTGCCTACCGCGCACCGAGCAGACCGTGCTGCTAGCGCTCTTGCTCGTCCCGGGACCGAGACAGGTGCTGTGCCACTGCGCAGGCTGCGCTGCCAGCCTTCCTCAGCTGTCGTTCGCGGCGGAACGCTGTCCGTGTCGTGTTCGTGCGTTTTATTGCGATAGCAATTATATGGACACTTCAACCGGATTTCTGCCGTCGGCGTCGCCGTCGCCGTGAGGTTCCCTATAGATAAAATCTTCGCCGCGCGCCGTATGCCCGAGCGGAAGCGTGCGGTGACGCGCGCTATCACGGAGAGCGAACGCACTCAATCTCCCACGCGCAAGCAAGGAAGCGGGAAGCCAGCGCCGGAGGGAGCGGGGGGGGGGGGGGGGGGCGCACTTCTACTCTGCCAACAACCGCGCTCGTCGCTCGCTCGCACCGTCGCTTATCTCCACACGGCTCTGATCTTTATGCGCCGTGCATTCGCCGCACAGTTTCCGTTGAAGCGATAGACCGCACGTACCTTCGCCCGTTGCTGCGGCGTATGCGCTTGCTGCCAGCGTTTTGACAGTCGTTGTCTGCAGTCATTCAGTGTGATCTATTCATGTTTGTTTGTGCGCGCTAACACCACGCTTGTTCAATCAGTTAGTAATAGTCGGGCCACATTTTCCAACGCACGCTACACATGCAATGCTGCCCGGGTCGGCAGTGCAGCGCTACAGGTGTGTCCCTTCGCACGCGCTGCCCACGGGAAGCGCTTCTCATCAACACCACCGTTTCACACGCGCCTTCTCGTGGTCATCGAGTCTCTCTTCATGTCGGTCTACTTACGCCGCAGCACACCTGCTTACTTAATCAGCTCATGTTTACTACAATTCATATTGCTACCAAAGCCGCTCACCTTACTTCGTGTGACATTGCTGTGTTGCTATCGCATTCATTGCTTCGCCCTTAGGGCGAAACTGTGACATTTTTTTTTTCACATAAAAGCGAAAAAAAAAAGAAAAAAAAATGGAGGACGCTTAAGCTTCGCCTTTAAGAGTGGAACGCGATAGCATTCAAATATCCCTGGCTGCTTATCAGGCTTCCCGGCAACTGTAGCTGTCTTATTTCTCCAACTTCGCCTCCGGAGGAGAGAGAGAGAGAGAGAACTTTATTGATTTCCGGCAGATTGCTGGGCTGGGTTCCCACCTAGGAGCCAGCGGAGAGACCGTGTCTCCCGGCAGCTTCCTCGGCCTGCTGGATAGCCCACAGTTGCTGGTCCAGGCCTGAACTGAGCAGCGCAGTCCCCCAACGCGCCCGAAGGCCCTCATTGGAGGCCGCGACCCCAGTATTGCTGATTAATGCTGGACATGCCCATAGGATGTGATCTAGTGCGGCTCTGGTGTTACAATACTGGCATAGATTGGTTGTATATAATTCGGGTTATATATGTTCATGATGACAGGGTTCGTGTATGTTCGTGTTCGTAGCTGCCACCATTGAACGGACTGGGCCCGATTGAGCTTGGGGTGAGGCGGTGGATACTCCCGCCTTTGCATTCGATAATGTTGAGTAACGTCACAAAATTTAGTGAGCCGATCGTCCCATTCCCACACCACAGCGGAGGAGTCTGTTTGGGTGGCTGCTTCTTCGAACGCGGCTCGGAACGTGAGACCTCGAACCACGTTGTGCGCCACCTCGTTTGGACTGAATTCCGGTTGATCTAGAGGTGTGTGGGCTGGGATCCAGAGCAGACAAATGCGTACAAAGCCTCCGGAGGAGGAAATAAACTTTATTGAAGACAAGGGGGCAGGGGGGCAGGATCAGGTATATGGCGCTAGGGTGGCGTCCAGCTGCCCGCGACCTTCGCCACCCAGTCCGTATGCGGCTGCCGAGGAGGCGAGCGCCATCTGGATGGCATTTTTGCAAAGAGCTAACCGCCGCGCGCCGCTACGCTGTATGAGTGGTACAAATGCTGGAAAAGAGGCTTGTGTTTGAGTTCCCGCGTAAGATAATTATGTTTTCTCGTATATTAAAATTACAATCCGACGATATCACGTCTGTAGGTGGTGGTTACGTCGTACTTTACGATTCTTCTGAGGCATTTTACTTTGAGAAATTCGATTAGTTCACCAGCGCCTCTGCGCCACGCGGAGGGCCTGCGTGGTTGCGGTGGTTCGGGATGATATTCTTGGCCGCGTACGTCGAAGCCGACACCAACGCCGACGCCGGATTTTCTGCCACATGGGGCCTTTAACGCTATCGCGTTAAAAAACGCCGTTGACTTTGCCTAAGGGCAAGCTAGCTGCTGCAAAGACCGCACTAGCATAGACTTGTGTCGCCGCCTGTCGGCAACTGTGGAGAGAAAAGCAGCCGTTCCGGCAGGGTTATCACGTGGGAAAGGCGGTTGGTTTGAAGATGCTTACGTCTGGATGTAATCGGCCACCTCTACGGCCGCCGCTGGATGGCGAAATGAGGGCGGCGACGAGGACGGCGAGGTCATCGCGAGGCACGTGTGGCGACGTATATAGGTTGAACAAGAAAACTAACAACGCGAATCTCACGCGCCGACGTGCGCGTCATAGTTTTGTGCGATATCACTTGACCAGCTGTCAAGAGGCATATCATAAACTAGCACCCCTCTCGTTGCTTTTGAAATCGAAACTTGGGTTGGTAGCCATAAGCAAGGCTTGAAATAATTACCCGTCCCACGCTGAAAGAAACGAAGTTCCGTGCCGTGATGATGAGTCATTGGCTACGTATTACAACAGAAAAGACAAGATGCAAACGTTATGTGTCAATACAGTTTTAAAAAGTAAGTATGTCTACTCTGCTTATCGCATGGCCGCACTTTGCACATTCCTTTGCTTTCTGGCAGCGTCGAACAAAAGTTATACGAAGTTTTTTACCAGTTATCTGTAATTTAGGAAATTCGCAAAAGTTCCCTCCGGTGAAATGTGCAACGCGTTAACAGCAGCAGTTTACCTTTTCCTAACTCGATCCAAGTGTCATCGTCGGCGCTTGCACCTGATATTGAACGCGCGTCTTCTATCACTCGTCATTCCAGATCAAAGCCGTTTGTATCCGCGTCTTGTGGACCGCCTACAAAAACTGGTGGCAGCTTCTTCCACCGGCGCGAGACCCGTTGCCTGATCGAGTGGAAATTGAAAGAAGATGGGGTGAAAATGCCACGGTGTCGCAAGAAGAACGTTTCCACGCAAAGCAAAAGGAAGTACGCCGGCGGGCGGGACAACAACAACAAAACGGAATCGCAAGAGGTGCGGCCATTGTTGGCCAGGAGGCGCCGCCAGTGGGACAACAGCGGTCAACAGTAACAACAGCCACAACAAGGGGGAACAAACAAACTACTTAGGAGCAGCAACAATCTGGAGCCAAAGCAAACCGCGAGCGGCGTTCGCGAGCTTCTTCGTCCGGGGCTCGAGCGCTCAAGAAGCACGAAGGACCATTGACGCCGGTATTGGACCGAACAAAGGCTTTGTTGTGCCCTCGGTGGCGACGACTGCGACGGCCCCGAGGGATGGAGCGGCGGTGGTGGGGAGTCAAATGCTAGCTGTCGCCCAGGGAGATCTGGACCCAAAAAGATAAAGGAATAGAAGCAGCCAGCACCTCTGTTGTTCCCCTGTCCCGAGAGAATCGGCCGATGATAGCTCCGCAGTGCAAAGCGACAAATCAAAGTGAGCCTGTGCGCACCGCGGCGGTCGTCTCCTCCGAGCCCGCGGTGGTGGCTCCTTGTTCAAACAACGGCCGGTGACACAATGCGGACGCCGCCTGCTGGCACCGCCATACACAGTGGACGACAACGGCGGTCGTTACACAGGGAGGAAGAGGCAAAAAGAAAATGGGCGGAGGTGTGAAGGGAAGGGGGTCTCTGAAGACGAGGATAAGATGGCCTAGGTAAAAATAGGAGGCAAGGGAGCATCGGTAGAAATGAGAAGAAGTGGGAGCCGGCGAGGCACGCCTACACACACGCTGCGGTGCTGGTGGACGGTGGTGCCGTGTCCATACCCGTCCGCGGGGCCGTCCTTTTTTTCGTCCCCTTGTGGGCTTCTGGTGCAACCGAAGGTTGTCGGTTTCTTCTTCACAGCTTATTTCTTCTTAAACAAACACTGCGGTGTGTCTGATTTGAATCGTTACGTTTCTACTCATAATTCTAACGGACAACAACTGTTACGCCAAGAATAGGCAAAGGAATCCAAGCCCCGCGTTCGTTCTGGAACGCCTGTGTTTCCTGCTCTTTTGTTATATTGAAGGTTTCCGCTGATTTGAGAAGACTCTTGTCTAAAGCCTCTTGTGTGTCATATGTGCCTCCGAGATGTGTAGGGTTAAGTGGGGTCTAACTAGAGAGTTTCGAAGCAATACGCCTCCGGGTACTCCATTTTACTTCTATGCAATGACAAAGACAATTGTGGACGGCATTTTTTTACAGTAGCAAATGCACTTCAGAAAGGAAGTAAAACTTTACTGCACAGCGAACTCAGACGCCTCACCAAGGCATATAGCTCCTTCGCCTTCCTAGAATAAGTTTGTGAACATGCAACATCAAGCGGCGATTGATGAGCAAGAGCACATACACCATTGCCACTGTGGGAACTTGCTACAAGGCCTAGCTCGGTCGCAGTCATGTGCGAAAAGGCTATAGTTTCGTTTTTCAAATGCTAGTTTACAATTTATTTGGTCTAAAGCTTTTATAAAATAAGCCGTACAAAGCCGTAATATTTACGTTTCTCTTGCACTGAGGTTTATGTTGTTCCGAATTTAGTACACTAACGTCACGTGCTTTTTCCTATATCAGTTTCGTCGCTAGCAGTTTCATTATATCTAGGGTTCTGCATTTTCGGATAATCCGAAAAACTCCGATAAGCACTCGCTGGTAAAAGTTTTGTCGAATTTGGATTTATCCGAAAATCTCCGATCTTGAGGGCACGTAGAGTTAAAATACTCGAGCATGGCTTTTGTTCATCGGACTGGCCAATTTATTTCGCCGCGAACACCGCACTTGATGACATCTTTATGGCATCATGGGGATGCACTTGTCAAGGCACAACATGCGAAAAGCTGAAAATGGTCGTGCAATCAACTGGCTGTTTGTACGAGCTGCTCATAAAGCTAAGATTGTTGTCCATTATCAAGCACCTTGAGGATGAGTCGCCTTTATTCTTATTTACCACCGTATGCTTGCTGTGCGCCTGAATGCTCTCTCTGCTCAGTGGAGTGATGAGACGCTAATGAGCTTCGGTGAGGAAGTTGATTGCATGCTTGTTGAGGAGGAAAAGCGATTGGATGCAGTTTGTTCTTTTAGGAAGTATTACTACACAGTGGTTGAGAAGTGGAACCATATTGTCGAAAGGAATATTGCAAGTGAACTGCAATATAACAGCGATTCGTTTTTGTACATGTGTGCAAATTATAAATCCCAACGTAAAGTTTGATTTCCTTCGGACGTTCGATACTTACTTGCCATTGTTTTCCCTAGTTGTTCCAGATAACAATGATATCCCCCGATCTGTGGTAGACTATTTTTGCAATATCAGGAATATGACGTGAAATTTCTTGTGGAGCCGTTATGCTTCATGCGTGCTTCCGACTTGGTCTCCTTTAACGTTGTGCACTGCATCTCATAGCCTTCCCAGTAGTGCGGACGTCGAAAAGGCGTTCTCTATGTTCCGTGTCGTAAACTAGAAGGAGTGTGTCACATTTGCGGTTAAAAACATTGGAAAGTATGCTTGTATATATTACAAGTTGTAAACAGCGACAATGATTCCAGTGCCAGTTGCTCAAGAAATTTATTTGCATTGACAGAGTGTTCTTTGTATTAGAGAACAGTTGTCTAAATTTCGAAAAATAATTTATAAAAACCGATAAACTCAGATCTTGGGGCATGTAAATGTTAAATTGGAACGTACCGAAAAATTCAGAATTTCGTTTAAAAAATAATCAACGAAAACGAAGAACGCTAATCGTACCAGAGAAGAGAAGTGTAGATGGACACCTATGGGCGTTTGATCAAGACCAGGATTTCTTTTCAGTTTAGCGGTATCTTCACCATTTGGTGGTTCACTGTGACGAATTTCTACTGTATTATGATGAAAGGCCACTGTCGGGGACTTCGCCTTAATTCGGTAATGACCATCGCCTCAATTAGCAATTGCAAACGACAACGTTTAGTTAGCTCGAGAAGGTGGGAACACTTCTGACGTATTACCAGTGTAACTTATAGTTTTTACTGCGAGCACCTGTATATGCCGTACTATAGGCGCCAATACTGTCCGCTTTTTGTCCGTGCCTCGCGACCTATCGCTACTCACGAGGACGTGCACCTTCCTGTACTTTTTCTTTACTCCCTTGCTTTATACGACTATCACCCCTCTTCACTCCGTGTCGTGGTGCACGAAGCAGTCTTAAACCAGCAGAGAGGTGAAACAAATTAACTAGTGAATGAAAACGACTTTGATGAGTAGTAGACAGGTCAGCCTAGCCAAACGCTTGGTATGCAATTCTAAGTGCTTAGTATATATGATAGACGAAAAAAAAAAAAGCGGATTCCACGCACTTTAGGAATCGATGTAAGCGAAGCTTTCTAAGCTGTTTGCTTTGATTGACGGTAATTATTGTTCGGTTTGTCGCTTCTGTTCGTGGTGCTCACGACGCTCATCACCTTCCATGGCCACCACGCGTTGTTGTTCCGCTTGTCGCTTCTGGTCGTGGTGCTCACGACGCTCGTCGCCTGTCATGGCCGCCACGCGTCGTTGCCTTGCCTCACGTCTCCGAGCCAGCATACATTCGCGGTATGCACCACGTTTCGCTGCGTAGCGAAGACGCTCCTGTTCCGCGCGACGCTTTTTTCGGGCCTGGATGTCCTCGACGCTGAGTGCACGCTTTGGAGACATTTTGCTGGCGCGTGTTTACGTGATCCTTCTGCATACGTGGCCAGCACGCTGTTGAGACGCCATCTCCAAGTGCTCTCTTCAGGTTATGGGCGACTGTAACGTTTACACTATCACAGTCCAGCACGCGACCTCCACAGCCTGGCACTTGCATTTTTGTCGCATAGGAAAGCAAGCACTGCATGTGCCGTACGCGCAAACTTTGCGCGCCGGCGCCCGTCGGGATGCGCGGAGGCGAGTGCCATCTTGTGGTCTTGCAAGAAACAGCAGCAGCATGCAGCGCTGGGAAAGTCAGGAGAAGAGGCAAAGAAAGCTTCGCTTTAAAAGAACATGTTAATTAAGAAAAATAAGTGTTTCGCCTGAAAGGCAAGGCATTGATAGCGATTTCAAGGTATTGGAATATTGCTCGAAGTAAGGCTCGTAGGTTTGTGGACAGTATAAATTGCAGTAAACATTTACCTGCTTACTAAACAGGCGTGGTGTGACGGAAGTGCCCAAACATACATGCATTGATAAAGAGGCCGCGAGTACTCCCCGTCACAACGCTGGCATTATTGACAGAACCGGCAGAGGGGGTGCGCGCGTGCTTGTCCAAAAGCAGGCGGTCCTCATTTCCGCTCCCTTCAGCATTTCAACTGTATCGCGTCTCGGCAGATGAGGGTACCTCGGCAGATGAGGTGACCAGATGAGGCAGAAGAGGTGACCTCGTACACATGGGAAGACGGCGCGCATAAAGCCATCATCCTTGACGGATGATGGCTCATCCACCTCGATGAGAGCAATGAGAAGGATACGCCATACCATCCTCGAACCTGCAGCTGGTCACATGACCTCCAACTCGCGGCGCGCGGGCCGAGCGAGCTCAACGGGCTGGTCCGCGCATGCGCGCAGTACCCGGGACAGCATGGTGGCGACAACGGCGGAAACGCGCTTCGAGTTGCGATCGCAATAAAACTAAAATAAAAGTGAGTGAGTGAGTGAGTGAGTGAGTGAGTGAGTGAGTGAGTGAGTGAGTGAGTGAGTGAGTGAGTGAGTGAGTGAGTGAGTGAGTGAGTGAGTGAGTGAGTGAGTGAGTGAACATATTAGTAACAGCGTGTAAGAAAACTACAGAATGAAACCGGCGAGAAAGCATGTTGTAAGTGACCATAAAATATTTAAACGTCACTCAGCTATTCCCCACCACTTCACATAGAGCAGAATGAAAGACAGAAAAATCATATGCCAAATATAGGTTTCTATTTCGAAGTCTTAACGGGCGTCCCACGTATATAGGAGAACGAGAGAAAGGTAAAGGAAAGACAGGGTGGTTAACCGGAGATTATCTCCGGTTGGCTACCCTGTACTGGCCAGGGAGAGGGGTAAAGGGATGCGATGGGTGTGTGAGAGAGAAATAAAAATAGAAAAAGAAAAAAAAAAGGGGGAAAAAGGAAATAGAAGAAAATCACACACACACAAAACAGAACTGTGGGCACTGTCACGCAGTCTGCGAAGACGTTTTAGTGTTGCATAGTGTCAACGTCCCATCCTACGTCACACAGTGTAGAGTCACAATTTGTCACTGAGTCCGGTGTCATTTAAATAACGCAGCAGTGCCTTCAGGGCGGCTCGCACTGTTGTTCGTGTAGGCCAGTTTCCAATGATGTTGTTTTCCGTTATTGGACGTTTGTACGGTTGATCTATCGTGGCTGAGAGGGCTGCTCTCAGCGGGTTGAAACGAGGGCACTCACAAAGAAGGTGCGCGATTGTTTCGTTGCACCCGCAGAAGTCGCAAAGTGGGCTATTGACAATTCCGATAAGAAAGGAGTACGCATTTAAAAATGCTACTCCAAGCCATAGACGGACCAGAAGTGTGCAGTCACGTCGTGGATGGTCGGACGGAATACGGAGCTGTGAATTAGGGTCCAGGGTATGAAGGCGTGCACTTGTGAAATCGGATGAGTTCCATTGAATCAATGTTAGGTCACGCGCAAGCGCGGAAAGTTTTTTCGCTGCGTCGGCTCTCGAAAGAGGAATGACAATGCAGTTGACGCCGTCATGGGCAGATCGGGCAGCTGCATCCGCTCGATCATTCCCATGTATGTCACAGTGACTAGGCAACCACTGATGTATTATATCGTGTCCTTCGTCAACTATGCGATGGTGTACTTGCTCGATCTTCGCGACTAGCTGCTCATGTGATCCATGGCGCAGTACTGAGAGTAAATTCTGGGGGGCTGCCTTGGAGGCACAGACGATTGACCATGGATGTGGTTGTTCCTCCAGAATGAAATGAAGAGCCTCACGGAGGGCTACCAATTCAGCAGCTGTCGTTGATGAGACATGTGACGTCTTTAGCTATATTTTGACGGATCTTGCTGGAATCACCACCACGGCAGCTGAACTTGCAGCTGTCACTGAGCCATCGACGTAAACATGTACGCGGTCGCTGTGAACCTCATGTAAAAGTCCTAATGGGGCTTGTTAAAGGGCAACTGACGGAATGCGAGCTTTCTTCCCATCATTCCTGCGGGATATGCCCATGTGCGACTCATGTGGAACCAGAGAAACGATTGAACACGTCTTATGTCTCTGTCCACAGCACGACGTCGAGCGTGATCGATCGAAGCTCTCCGGACAGCATTGAACTGGCTCGACTCTAAACTATTTTCGGAAATGAAGATCCTTGGACCATGGCCGTATGCGTCGATTGCACAGAAAGCCATGAAAGCGTTGTTACGATACCTCAATTCGACAGATCTTGGCTACCGTTTGTAGACTTGGTGCAAAGCTTCAAATGTGCGCGAAACTGTACTCTCTCTATCTCCTTTCTTTCTCTTTTCATCCCTATACCCCCTTTCCCCAGTGCAGGGTAGCAAACCGGACGTGCGTCTGGTTAACCTCCCTGCTTTTCCTTTCTTCTGTTTTTCTCACTCTCTGGGATGGTGAGATATTTCAGGTTTGTGCATGGCATCATGAAGGTGAGGATGGTCTTGCTGCAGGCATGTGGTTCGAGGGCAACGAGGTACGAGTGGCAGCAATTATACGACTGAAAATTGTGTGTGGCCAATCTGTAGGTAAGGAAGCAAGATGGTGAGAAGCTAGTCGTGCAACGTGCCATGTATGCGCCCTGAGAGCGTCGGTGGCCAAGTATGTTCATATTGAGTGATCTCGCGCTATGACAATCGTTGCCGCAGTAGACGCACACTTCGGAGGATCAAGACACGTGTCAAGAGAGAGAATGGGCTTTCGTATGGTTCGATAGAGCCGTTAACCTCGCTCGCATTATACTGAACCAAGTATCATATCGTACCTCGAAAACTCATGTGAGTCATTCGTATACCCCCTTAGCATGGCTTTTGCAGTAGGACGCTACGTTCGCTTTATTGTGATATTTATGCAATGTGTCCTTTCACCTTGTTCCTCCCACTGTCATCCCCCATAGTGACCCTCTTGCTTCCCCTCTTCCCCTTCCCTTACGTAGAGTAGCAGGCCAGATGGTCCATTTTCCGGCCGACCTCTCTACATTTTCAAATCATTAAACTACTTCTTCTTCTCCAGGATGCCATGTCTTCGTTTTGTCTGAGCCAATTACTGGAGGGTATAGAAGCAGTAACCACACCGGAAGGCGGTGTTACAACCATTGGCTGATGGTGTTTCGCTGTAGCAGATCGGCGCCACCGTCGCTGGAAACAAACACGACGTTGAGATGCGATCCTTGACATGCTGCAACAACGGTAGACACCGCCTTCTTGCTTGGCGTGCCATTATTTAGCCTGGAAAGTCAACCGTCCTCATTTCCAGTGCGTGATTCTCATTCCCTTCCTTTCATTGACGACTGCAGTACAAAGTTCGTCCCTCGCCCTTAATCGTCATCATCATCAGCCTATATTTATGTACACTGCAGTACGAAGGCCTCTCGCTGCGAACTCCAATTACCCCTATCTTGCGCTAGCTGATTCCAACTTGCACCTGCAAATTTCTTAACTTCATCACCCAACCTAGTTTTCTGCCGTCCTCGACTGCGCTTCCTTTCTCTTGGTACCCATTCTGTAACTCTAGTGGTCCACCGGTTATCCATCCTACGCATAACATGGCCTGCCTAGCTCCATTGTTTTCTCTTAATGTCAATTAGAATATCGGCTATCCCTGTTTGCTCTCTGATCCACACTGCTCTCTGTCTTTTAACGTTAGGCCTAACATTTTTCGTTCCATCGCTCTTTGTGCGGTTCTTAACTTGTCCTCGAGATTCTTTGTTAACCTGCAAGTTTCTGCCCATATGTTAGAACCGGTAGAATGCAATTATTGTACACTTTTCTTTTCAACGACAGTTGTAAGCTGCCGGTCAGAATTCGGCAATGCCTGCCATATGCACTCCAACCCAATCCTGAATTCTTGTTCCCTTGCCAGCAGGCTATTGGACATTATCTTTCTCTTCTGCATATCATCTTCAACTCTACTCTTACATTTTCTTGGTTAAGGTCCTCAATCATTTATTGTAATTCGTCCCCATTGTTGGTGAATAGGACAATGTCATCCGCAAACCGAAGGTTGCTGAGATAATCGCCGTTGATTCTCACCCCTAAGCCTTCCCACTATAAGAGCTTGATTACTTCTAAGCATGCAGTGAATAGCATTTCTAGAGATTGTCTCTCCTTGCCTGGCGCCTTTCTTGATCGGTAACTTTCTACTTTTCTTGTGGAGAACCAATGTAGCTGTGGAATCTTTGTAGATATTGATATTCACGTATGCCTCCTGTACTCCTTGATTAAGAAATGCCCCTATGAATGCTGGTATCTCTACTGAATGAAATGCTTTTTCATAATCCATGAAAGGCATATATATAGAGAGATATTTATTGTACTCCGCAGATTTCTTATGACTCGCTATTTCTTTTCCAACCCTCTTGCTTCTTCCCGAGTTAATATGAAATCTTCACAGTGACGTCAACGCCTCTCGTTTGCTCCATTCTGGCCATGTGTGTCCTTTGTATGTGGCTTACTTTAATCTTCTTTTACTGTTCGAACTTTAACAAAGCTTGACAGCGCTCTTGCCCTTGTGTCCATTAAATAGCGCACATACTGCCCACGCGAATGGCTGATGCAAAGGAAACGTAGATGTGCACACAAATGCCTATAGCTATCCGTACATTGCCTTCGAGTAACAAAAAAATTCTATTTATACCTTTCTTCTATTTTTGATTTTTTTAGACATATCCTGCACTGTTTCCCTCCATACACTCTCGCCTTGAAGGTGTTCCAATTTATTCTAAATCGTTTCTTTGTGTCTTCTGTATTTTCTTAGCTTTGACGCCCTTGCTACGAATTCCAAGGATATCACGCACTCCTTTTATTTTCTTGACCTTTTTTTTTTCGCTCGAAGCATCTGCTGTGCTTCACTGCACTCGGTATTCCTTCATTGTGAACTCGTAAATTTCTTTTTCTCCTCTGGGTTGACCGCGCTCCCGATCAAGCAGCTCCACATTGCTGGTAGCCGAGCCGACGTGACCCTTCAGTTTCCTTCGTCGGCAAAGGTGCTTTCCTGCAGCGCCAAGAAAAACGAGAGCAAAAGCCGTGTTTCCTGTTTCAAGCTCCATTCTTCCCTATTTCCATACACGTATTGCAATGTACGAATTGTAGCCGGTGAGTTTGAATGAATTTTAAGGATGGCACCAGTTTCGAGATATTCGTTGCCAAAGTGGGCGACGGAATGCATGGGCGTTCCCGTTACTCTGGTGCTCCAATGCCTAAAAGAGCCTTTTGTTAAAAAAGTATAAGTAGAGAAACAGTGCATTCTTAGCGCAACTTGGAGGGCGCATGTCTCGAAACCCGTGCCATCCTCAAGATTTGTTCCTGAGGGATCTGGCGTTCCAACTAATGCTACAATTAGCAAATTGCAATAGGTGCCGTCAAGTAAATAATTAAGAATTTAATTAGGCAATTTCTGTCAATTAGTTGATATGCGTTTCAATTTCTTGTGCAAGTGATGTCTGCCTCGTTGAATATTCCCGATGAGAATATTCCCGTTGATATTCCCGATGAGATATTACCGATGAGGAGCTTTGCGCCGGTTGTCACTGTCTTGCACGCGTAATCATGCGAAGGGCAATTAAACTTTGCAGTTCGATATCTCAAATCACGGATACGTTATATAGAATTCTGCCAAGCGGAACTCTGTAGAAACACGACTGCCTCTAAGTTTTCAATACAAACGTGCCTGCTTACTGTCGCCAGTCCGAAGTTCAATATTCAGTTATTGTTAATTGCACTGCTAACAGCGATAATTATCATCTCACTTTGTGTCCCCCACTTTAGAGATAGTCTTCACGTACGCCTCAGCGCCCAATTAAAAAAACAACAACCGTCAACTTAACTTTGCTCACCCTGTATATATATATACGAGGTGATCTTTTTTTAAGTTTTACAGAATGTTTTAAAGATAATTTGGGGCAGTTAGCATAAGTCGATTCCTTGATCAGGAATATTCAACGAGGCAGACATTACTTGCACAAGAAATCGAAACGCATAATCAACTAATTGACGAAAATTGACTAATTATCTTCTTAATTATTTACTTTTACACACATATTGCAATTTACGAATTGTAGAATTACTTTGAACGGCATATCCATTAGGAACAAATCTTGAGGATGACACGGGTTACGAGATAAGCGCCCACCAACTTGCGGAAAAAGTAATAGAGGAGGCCTTTACGTAAGTCTGAGCGCCTAATTAAAAAAAAAGAAAGCAAAAAAAAAGAACCTGTCAATTTAACTTTGATCACCCTGTAGATTCTGCACTTATGAGCTCCCTCCCGTATACACTTCGACTCGGCCCTAGCCCTCAGAGTCGAGTCATAAATTTTTTTTTTCAGGGCCTTCCTTGAAGCACAACACATTTGTGTATAATTGCTCACGGATTAATAAAGCAGAAGGTGCCGTAGGCACATGCGACTCTCGAAGTTCCCTCCTATTCACTGTGCTAGTAATCTGTCATCATCACAATCATCAGAATAAAGTTAAAATATCGAAGGAAAAAGGTCGCCGGGTTCACTCACTAAAACACCAAGTAAGGTCATTGACGTCGGCCAGGCGTCACCCTTTTCGGATGACAACTTAAGCGGTCATCCTAAAAAGGTAACCGAAGAATACTTTAAATAAACCCAGTGTACAACCTAGAAAATATAAAACAAATACGGAAACACAATGACCATGCCGTAAGTGGTGATGCTTCTGAAAAGGCTGCACTATAGCTGGCGAGAATGCCATCCTCTTCGCTGGAAAGGCAGTTGACGCTTTATAGGAAGGCTGGTAATGCGGTGTACATTGTTGCGACGCCGAGCGTGGAGAAGCCGTCCACAAAGCCCAAGAAAGGAAGCGACGAAAGACGCCATCAAATTCACCTTCCGCTTCTCCTTTGTCGGTGCGTAACCGCATTTGCTGCTGCTGCTGCGTTGTGTCGAGACACAAATACATCCTCGTCCACGCTCTTCAAGCCGATCTCCTCCTCCCTCGCTGCAGCGTCTTTCTTTTCCAGCGCGCTTGCAACAGCGGTAATTGTCAGCCCAGACAGCTGCAACCACGCGCAACCGTTTCTGTTTGGCCGCCGGTTTCCCGCCAACGGTGCGTCATCCCGTCTGCGTTTTCCTTCCGACCAGCAAGCTATGTAGTCAGTCGCTATACGCGGTTCTACCTATTGTTGTCCGAGGGTGCGCCACTTTCCTCGCTCTTGGAGTGTCTGGCCGTATGCGCACATAGTATACAAAGTCTCTCTATACCACAAACGGGCTCATCGCTCACGCGAGATGCGAAAGGCGACCGTGCGCAGAGACAAGAAGTGAAGCATGCACCGGGCGCCCCAAACACCTGAATTCGTTGGAGCGCTCTCCCTTCGCGCCGTGAAAGCTTATAGCTTTTGTGGGGGTGGGCGCGCGAAGAGAGGGGGGGTTCGAGCGCCTCTGAGCTGGCTCCGCTTACCTGTCTCACTACCGCGGAATGATGCGAATTCGCGCAGCTGCGCAAGTCGCATTCAAAAGTCATTGCGCGAAACGTCTCGTCAAGGAGACTGGCGCGGTGAACCCTCTGCCTTTTGTGCTTCCTGGCGCCTTCGCTGTTTGAGTATAACACGCTTACGTTTTGTTTAATACGTCGCGTAACGGTTTGACGTGCGCTGAACGCGGTTGCGCGCTCGAGATGTTCACGCGAGCAGGACGGATAACTTGAATTCGATTGAATTGATTTATTTTCTGCAACAATGTTGCGAGGATGACCAAGAGAGAGAAAGGTCCATGTTGCGGCTTGAGTGGAACCTGGCCACCTCATACATAGCGCAGCTTCGTATAGTGGCTGACCAAAAGCAGGCCTTGGGAATTCTGCGTGCTAACTGTTGATCCAACACAGCCAGTCAAATGACAATCTCCGATCCTCCGGGTGGTATGATCCTGGCCTTCTTTGAAGTAATTAACTAATTCCATTGATATGTAACCTTTGCGTGCGTGCCGCAACATGCATTTCACGCTCATTTTTTTATAAGAATAACATTTAAACAATGAATAACAAAAGTGCCATCTCTTGAAATGTTGAAGCTCATATTTAAGGGAGCACCGCCCGTGTGTGTTCTGAGTTCAGTTTCGAGAATGTGTTACTTCCAAATAAGCAGTAAGATGCAGCGCTGTTTATTAAAAATTACAAAGTCCGTGTTTCTTGGCCATAGTACCAACATAATTCGCAATTTTAGCGCTGGATCCCAAAAAGTTGCTAAACTTCGTATGAAAAAGAGAATTGAAATTCAACCACCCGCGGAATTTCAAAAGAAAGGGCACTTGAGCAAGGCTTTCTATTTCTTCTCTGAAAGCAGGACGAAAGCTGTGAAGTGTGAACAATAAATAAGTTCTCTTTCTGCTGCGGCTGCTGTGATCTGTCGAAACATGTACTTTGCGAAAACTTTGGCGTTGCTTAAAGGGTACCTCCCACGCATGTCTGGCGTCACATGGGAATTCCAGGAACCAATCTCGAATCATATTCTTTTATGGCCATTGTTTCCTGCGCTTCGGATACCTTTTTTGCCAACCGATTTCTCAAGAAAGCATGCCCTTAAAAGCAAGTTTGACTTGGCTACAACTCTTATCTTTGTCCATAAATATCTATGAAAAGCAAACACGTCCCTTTCAGCAATAATAATAATAATAATAATAATAATAATAATAATAATAATAATAATAATAATAATAATAATAATAATAATAATAATAATAATAATAAAAATGTCGGACTGATCGGGATGGAGTAGAATGTTGACCTATGTAGTGTGGAACATTGTTAATCATGTGACAAAGATCGCAAGCTTAAATTCGAACTCTTTTTTGAATAAAACACGAAAATTCCACAAAAAAAGCATTTATTATACCAACAAAGTCAGACTATTGTAGCGCATCGGGTCTCATTCTAGCACTCGAAAGAAATTGAGAAATTCCGCGAACTTCACCTAGACGTGGTATCAGTTTCTCGTGAACAGTAAGTTACCGTAAATCTTGTGCGCTTTAAACGCTTGCTGAGTGCATAGAATAGCGAAATCCGTTTTGTATGTCGGCTGCAGGCTTTCAGATTATTTATTTATATAAAAGCGAATTCAGCTTTCTCTGTAAACTCGCCCGGTCCTTGCTATATGTGTGACTGCTGCTGCTGTGTTGCTCACACACACAAGACAAAATAATCCAATGGTGGGATCGCAGATCGGTCCTCCAGCACAGCATCCCTGATGCTATAACAATCGCTTTTCTCTCTCTCTCTCTCTTTTAAATGCTTGATTGCATGTACATCCATCACCAAACATGAGTTCACAGAACAAGTGCATCGCACGCATACTGCTCTAGTGACCCCTTCAGGTATAGCTATCATTGAGTAGTCTAGCACAAGTGTCACGTGATCGGGTAGCATGTGCGAGAGCAGGTTCGCGCGCTGCAGCTTTTGGAAACCTTTGAGCATCAACAGTGGGCAAGACGCAGTCAGGTCTGTATCTCGCTCTTTCTTGTCCTGAACCTTTTCTTTTTTCGTCCTTGGTTGCGTCTTAACACTGCGGAATAACAGGTCCGCTATGCACTACAGCGCTCTGCTTTCCAGCACTCACTCACGCTCGAGATGCGCCGAGTCTGGTCGAGCCGACTATGCGCATGCGTACTTGTAGCGGAGCGGCGAAGCTTGAGACGGCGCACGCTGTCCCGTTTAGGAGCACGTTTAGGAGCACTGCCGCCGAGGTACACACTTGTGCCGTAAGAAAAGCGCTATGGCAGGGCAGTCGAAAAGGCAAAAAGAAAGGACAACTAAAGGGACTGCTACGGAGGAAGACGCACGCTGATGCGCGAAACAAACCGTTGTGGCGCCACGTTTCGTTCGTATAGCATAGCCGCAGATTGAGACCGCAGCACAATAGGTGACTTTTGTGCCAGGGGGCGTCGCTTTCGATTTCCCCGGCCTGGTTCTGGCCTTCTCCGCCTTTCTCTACGGATTTTTTTTTTTTTTTTCGTTGTGGCGGCAGGAACCAAGCGTCGCGTCGCGTCGCCTTCAGAATCACAAAGGACGCGAAAGACGCGCGCACGCTCTCACACACAAGGGAAGGCGAAAAAAAAAAAACGGGAGAAATAGGGAGGAAGGGACAGAGAAGGTGGCCGGTGGTCCCGTGCGCGCCCGTTCTGTAATGACAGATAAAAGCGACTCTTTACCGGCCTCAATAGAGCGCACCCTCCAGAAAGGAAAGGCGCGAGCGCCCCAACAGAGACCGAAAATGCCATTAATTCGTCCCTTTTCTTCGCTCAGGACGGACAGGGCTCGCGCGAATTCAGCGGCGCCCGCTGCCACCCCGCCGCACGTACCGTGTATTACTATAGGGCCTGCGTGTACGCCCCACACACGCCGCTCAACCGCGGCTCCCTTTTTTCCCCGCGTTTCTTCTTCTTCCTTCGGCGTTTCTGCGGGTGTCTTTTTATACTAGCAGTTCGTGAGCGGCAAAGTGCCGTCATTGGCTTGGTAAAGGGCGAGACGAACTGTGGTGTCCGAACCTCTCTCTCTCTCTTTCTATCTGTATGTTGTGTTTTCGTTGCGCCCATGTTCCTGATTTCCTGGATTTCTTGATTGATTTCTTTCTCCCTTTCTTGCTTTCTCTTTTTGTTCGCTCTTGCCTAAGAAAGTGAAAGCCAGGACCTGAAGGGCGGTTGGAGGCTGCAGAATGAGCGTGTCTTTTCGGCGGGAGTAAAATGCGCTCTATTTTTACGTATATATTGAGAGGAAGGCTGGGGCGGACGCGGAGGCGACAGTCAAGGAGCATTCTCATTAAGAGTCATAAAGGTATCCCATGAAAAATGTGAATGCAGTAGTGGGTCTCCTGTGCACATGCACAGAACGTTCTCCACCACAGCGGGTATTCTTTATACATGGTTATCATAACATTTAATATCTGTTGGCGGAGCGGAAGCCAAATTGTCTCTACCTGTAACAATACATACCCCTGTACGCGGCTGTTAGTGCCCGTTTAAGCGTGTGTGGAACTGAAGCCCTTGCTCTGTCGCAGTGTATGTGTACATATATAAGTGGATGCGTCTTGCAACCTCACCGGCTACAATTCCTCAGTTGCAATATCTGTCGTAAAGCAATTAATTAAGAAGTTAATTAGTCAATTTTTGTTAATTAGTTGAATATGTGTGTCGATTTCTCGTGCTACTAATGTCCGCCTCTTCGAATAACCAGCTCAATTAACGATAAGAATTATGCTACCTGCCACAGGCGATTTTAAAAATTCCATAAAGCTTAATTTTGAACACCCTGTATATCACCCCTGAAATGATGTTTATTATGCAGAGTGCAATATTAGTTTGGCCGCAAGATGAACGTCAAAACGGTAAGACAAAGGGCTATCGAAACGTTCGGTTACCACACAGAAAACTTCACCCAACACGGTATCCCAACCGCAGACAGTTTTGTCTCACCGAAACCGTAGAATTGAGGTGCTACAGATATGGGTGTACCAAGAAAGCAAATACAGCTTTCTCATCAAAACAAAAGGTTAAGCTAATCCTTGTTAAGAACATTAACAAGTATTTTTGGTAGCCTTCTCTGCTGTGGTTAATGTCATTTAAATAAGTTAAAATGTAAATGTGTCTGTATCATTGAAACATGTTACATCTTCAGAAGGCTTATAAACGTGTGTTGTCTATGGGGGGGGGGGGGGGGGGGGCATGGTAGCATGGTGGCTTTGGTACTACTAAAACGGGTCACGTATAGAAAAAGTTTGAGAAACACTGCTTTATAGGGATCTCCAGGCCTTCTCGTCACCCTCAGATGGAACTGCATGCACTGCTTTATATTTTTTTAAATATGGGTAATTTGTGTGTTCTTTATATATGTATTATATTTGTTCATGATTGTTTTATATGTTATAGCTCTGCTGTTCTCCCATGCATTCAAGTGCAATGCCTAGTTTTACAGGAAAGCGGGCCTAGTGAGGCTCTGTCGCATTTTCCCCACACCCTAAGCGTTTATAAATTGTCGCGCGCTTCGAATGAATTTCTACTTCAATTACAGGAGCATCACTGTAGAAAGGTCACGTCCCGGCAGTTGATGTCGCGTGCGGAAGGCCGTTGACCAGTCAGAAGAGGAAGAACGATCCACAACGCGCGTCTTCATCTTGTGTTATTAGTGTCGTAATAAATTCGACCGTCGGGCAGCGTTGGTGCGTCAGGCATTTCCCCACTGTACCAACTTTCGATATGTCAGAAGGCGGTCATGATAGTGTCTGACCTTGTAAGTAATCCGGCAGCGACCTATGATCTGGTCTTGAAAGTTCATGAAATAGCTCACCTG
Organism: Dermacentor silvarum; assembly: GCF_013339745.2. Classification (NCBI taxonomy): domain Eukaryota; kingdom Metazoa; phylum Arthropoda; class Arachnida; order Ixodida; family Ixodidae; genus Dermacentor; species Dermacentor silvarum. Next base: position 171,825,554 of record NC_051155.1, read on the forward strand.
ATTCGCCTCTAGATGTCATTACTTGCCACTGCAAGAGTCGTTTACAGAATCTGTAAAAAAAAAAAAAAAAAAAAAGGCAAGGAAGAGATGGCAGGATCGTTACAGGCATAGGTAACTACATATATATGGTGATAAAACAGATATGTGATTTAACGAAGAGAAAGAATGTGAATTATAAATGGCGAAAATACTTCACTACTATAAATGCAGTTGACAATTTGCCGCCTCCTCATGTCAAAGGGGATGTCATTACAAGTCATCATCATCACCATTATCTTCAAATAGTAATGGTGACACAATAAGCTTGTCAAGGACAAGTTGGTTTAAATCTGACGGTAGCCCTGCTGTGTGGATACACGAAGACCGAAAAAAAGGAGGAACACGTGTAACAGAAAGCGCGTACTTCTAACTTTATTGATGAAAGCATGATGATGATCAACATCATCCCTAACTTCATTGTCAACTTCCCTATCACCGCTAAATGACACATTTGCATGGTTAGTGTGTCCTTACAGCCTTTTTCAGATAACCCACTCACTCAGGAATTATGACGGACTGCCAATAAATGTGTCAAAGCTATATAATATTATTACAAAGTTCTGCAGACTCCATTAAAAGAAATACAAGATGGCAGCATGATGGTGGTGGTGGTGGTGGTGATGTTGAAGCAGGCGGGGTTAGCCTGGCATACATAGCCGGCAATTGTTCCGCCTGATCCTACTTCGAGTTGAGATCAGGGGTGTGTCACCAAGTGTCCATGAGCCCCGTGTCTCGCAGGAAGGCTATCAGCAGTCGTTGCGCTCTCTTCCTGGTTGTCGCAGGCCCTCCGGGGAAAACGACGTCTTCAAAGGTCCTGTGCGTAAGACCGCTCTTTTGTAGGCTGTCGACCATCGCTTTTCTTTCTGTGTCAAACTGCGGGCATATCCAAATGAAATGTTCGATGTCACCAATGTCACCACAGAAAGCACAGAATGGGGAAGCGCGAAGCCCCGTCTTGAATAACCAAGCTGTGGTGTACGCGGAGTCGGTCCTGATGCGATATAAAAGCGTCGCTTCTTCGCGGGTAAATCCATGAGTCACACAGGCTTCGTGGGGATTCTTGTGGATCTCCCTAAAGTGAAGGCGGATTGCACCCTTAGGGTTCTGAAAAGCTTTTGGAGCTTTCACTTTTGGGACACATGTCAGCGCTAGGCGAGCAAGGGCGTCAGCTTTCTCGTTTCCATCAATTCCTACGTGTGATGGTATCCACTGGAATCTTATGTTAAATCCTTTGCTTGTCAGATTGTTAATCAGTGCCAGAGATTGCCTTGTAAATTTCTCTAGAGGTAGGCCACGATGCAATCTCTGTAACGCTGCCTTGGAATCCGTCAGCACCACGACATCTCGTGCAGAAAAGGCCCGTAGTTTCCGTAAAGCCGCGGTGATTGCGGTAATCATCGTTCGTGCATCTTCTAGGAATACTTCGTAATTACAGAGTAATTAACTTTAGACTTCGGGCACGGTTAGTTATGTCGCATTTTTCTATTAGAATATTTGGATCACCGGCTCGAATCATTCACAAGTTAATTATTGGCTGAAGACATTACTAGGAAGGAAAGACTCTTGATTAACTATTGCTGCTTGAACATGGCACGTCGCAGATCCTGTAAACTATTGTAGTTTCTTTAGTAAAACAGTCATGTGTAGCGTTATTTTGGAGTGCGAAGTTAATTGGAGTTCCATTGGGTAAGCAGAGGATCCAATTAGCCTGCAACTAAATGTCCGTGTTTGTTTTATTTTTATTTTATTTTTTCTTGCCACTATACTGCGCAGCGTACTCTCAAGATGTGCCAAGGTGGAAAACCAAGTCATATTCTGGAAAACATGTATTGACTGGAACGCCTCCCTCAAAATATTGTTCTTACAACTGACGCCTCCCGTTTTTGAAATACACTAGTTGATCTTCTAGCTACCAGTAACTGATGTTCTTGTTATTACATTGTGCTTTTTCTGTTCCTATGCTCAGCTATCGCTTTACTTTTTTGTATATTTGTTTAGTTGCATTCAATTGCGTTCCATTATCTTATTTTAGAATTTCGCCCGTGAATACTCCCCACCTGTAATACTGTTATTTCTTGAGGGTAATATTAAATTTTATGAAATTAAAGACAAATCGTGTAGCACCTGTACAACGTGAGTGACTTGTATGCCAAACAGCCAAATTTTCTTGCAGTATATAGTGATCAGAGGATGGCGTTTGTTGTGCGGATGGACTTCGAATCCTGTCCTTACGTCGCATAGTGTTCACGTCTCGTGATAGTGTACAAGTTTCGACCCTAGCATGATCACCTAAAACATGCTCATTTGCTATCACTATTGCGGAATATCACTGTCTAGCCTTTGTGATAATTGTCCTAGCTAATAACGCTTCTCTCTAAGATGGAATGGTGCAATCCTTACTCACTTGAAAAGCATTCTACAAATTCATTCATAAATTATTACCGCTTTATTGCATAAACGTTTGACGCCTCTTAAAAAGAATGATCACGGATTGGACATTTTTCACCCTAGTGTTCTATACTTGACGACTTCTTCTTATATGCACCCAATTGCACGTGTTATTCACTTCATATGGCTCGCCTCACTTAACTTGTTCTATGCTCGCGCCTTTATGAAATAATAGTAAAGTGCTCGTTGGCAGTAGAGCTCCACTTTCCTTTCATAGGTTCTCGTTTTTCTGCTCTGCAAAAGATATTCAGTAATTTATTATGTAGTCTGCCTGACCAGCGTTGCAGCCCGTCTCAAGTTCCGTCACTCACTCAGCTGTGACAGTTTGTCAAAGCTGGCTCTTCCGCAATAGTGGCCTTCAGGCGGGGAAGCCCACTTCAGGGTTGCCTTTGCTTACATCTGACAGCTATAGTGAATACTGGAAGTGCTGTGCAGTGCAGTGTGTCTGTGCGCGTGTGTGCGTGCGTGCGTGCGTGCGTGTGTGTGTGTGTGTGTGTGTGTGTGTGTGTGTGTGTGTGTGTGTGTGTGTGTGTGTGTGTGTGTGTGTGTGTGTGTGTGTGTGTGTGTGTGTGTGTGTGTGTGTGTGTGTGTGTGTGTGTGTGTGTGTCCACCATGGCGTGGATGGAAACGAATGAGCGTTGAAAGCGGATGGCATTATATCGACCATTTAAGAGCCCTCGACGTCGTGCGTTATCATCGAGAACAGCTTGGAGGAAGAGAGAAGAGCGTGGAGAAGTAGAATATATGGGAAGGGGCTAGGAGGAGCATGGTGCCAGAGAGTGGCAGTCGGCGTAGGCAATTAGGTCAGCATCACATGACACCGCGGCATCACCTTCCTTTCTCGCTTGGCCGCACCGGTCCCGTCACCGAATGCATGCCTCCTCCGACCGGCAGGAGGCCGCTTCTTTAGCGGAGTCATGGCGTCACCAGGTCGGAGCAGCGTTGACACATCGGACTGCCGGGATGTCCATGTAACAGGCCACTCGCTTAAAAGTCGCTTTAGACTTCAAGCGTTGGGGGTCGCGAGAGGGCACCGAAATCAAAGGACAATGAACTAACGTTCACACTTGCATCTGTTAAACATGAATTCAATAGTTGAAGCGTTGAAATGATCTTTGGCTACGCCTGCAGTGTGTGTGACATATACTGTGGTTCTCATAAGAGTTGTTCTTAGTCATGATAGTTGCTGTAGTTTACGGCTAGCTGACCATCGCTGTCGTGTCACGCACGGTACACAGTTTCTTTTTTTTTTCTTTCTAGACACACTTTTCTTTTTCCTTTTTCTATGAGTTTAAAACGCTATATACTTGCTGCTGATTATGTAAGCATGACGTCTCCATCTGCACCATTATCCCAACGCGTCTGATTGTTCCATTGTTACTTTGTTTGGTTGATTGTTCTATAGTTTCTTCTTCGTGTAAGCGTAAGGCGGTTCTAGAGTTACCTTTAGGCTAGAAAACCTCACCTAACTACTGATCGGCCCCTCTTTCAATAGGGACTATGCCTCTCGTGCTGAGTCACACTCGGTCATTGTATTGATTACTTTCTTCGGGGCGACGAACAAAAGTACACTGCTCGTTCTCGGCTTAAAGAGTTCTTTATTCATCAAATTTACCGAGCGAGTGGTATATGCGGTAACAATGAAGTGAAGACGCGTTGAATTTCTTTATTCCTAACAGAATGCGTGACGCCTCTCTGACAGTGGCAAAGGAGATCACCCTAACCGACTGACAGCCAGTGAAGACGCGCGGCACCTGATACGATTCAGCTTTGCGTATACACTGCCCATTGTGTTCCTGCGGCGTGAAACGCTTTTCACTTATCTCGAGCGCGGCTGCGGCTTCTCTCTCTCTCTCCCTCTTCGTTACGCACTGCCAGTCTCCGTTATATTCCTCGACCCAACATTTATTTCTTTTCCCGCATACGCGCGCGCGAGCGAAACGCGGTGGGTAATTCCGGAAGCGCGAAAAGCTTTTGCATTTATCGGCAGAAAGCTCGCTCGCTCCCGGGAGTGCGTGCCCGTTTCCTTCCTGCCTTTTTCTCTAGTTAGTGCCGCCTCGACCGAGTCCCGTTGCTTTCCTCAACTCCCCGTCATACCCTCTCCCGCTCTCTCTCTCTCTCTCTTCTTTGGAAACCGCAGGGACATGCACATAGTGGCAGAAGAGACGTGTGCGCGTGTAAGAGAGAAAGAGAGCAGTGGCGGTGGATTGTTGGCTCGCTGGCGGGTCTGTATAATAGACACGCTGGCGGCGGCACGCGTTCTTCGCATCGCCGTCGCCTGACGCGGTTGCTTCTTAGTTGCAGTCCGCATCGAGCGCGTCACAATGGGAAGCGCGGCGGCGAAATTGAATTTTTTGCTCTTGCCAGCGCCCTCCTCGCCATCCGCCCCTGGTATAACACAATGTATATCGTCTCCGCTGCTATGTATACAGTTTGAGCCTGACGTTGGAATCGGCTGCGCGGAGAAGCGGCGGCGTTGCGGGCATTATAAGCTGCGTTGTGTCCCGGACGCGGACTCTGCCAGATCGACTTGTCTCCTCTCCGGTGCGAGTGGTGTGCTGCGAGCTCCGTGTGTGTATGCGAGCCGCTATTGTGCGTACACACTGTGCAAGAGCACAAACAGGCGCGTCGTAGGCGTGCGGCGACTGACACGTCGGTTGGCGGCCGCCCCGAGATGCTTGTTGGTCGGTGGTATACACGAGCTTTGGCGCGGCTGTCGGAGGGGGTGGCGCGTTTCGTTGCGGGTTGCTGCCGGCGCGTCCCGTGGAAAAAGGCTTTTGTTCGCTTGCGGACAGTGCTATTTACGCGCGGCTTGTCGGCGTGCCGTTGCTATGTAACGTACACAGTGTACGACAATGGGCCCCATAATTATGGTTCGATACACAGCTACTGCAGGCACAGAACCACCACCCAACGCTGGCTATATATGTGCATACTTCTTGGTGGTTATATAGCTGCGTAAAGAAAAGGAAAGAGAGCGGGTTGTCTCGCCGATATCGTTTTTCGCTCTCGGAAAAATGCGCGGGCTGTTCGTGTTGAATACTGGCATTGCTTGGACTGCCAATCATGCAACGGTGAGGGAGCCCTGCTCACAGTCGTTCTCACTTCTATCCTAATGCGATATAGCGTTTTGTCGGAGCGGCGGGGGAGAGCGCAAAAGTATACCGTTTAAAGTTCTGTGGGGATCGATATTTGTAGGCGAAAGCGCTTGTGGGAGGAACAACTTTGGGGCGTTTTGGCGATGATCCTAGAAAAACGCCGAAAATATTTGTTAAAAACCGCTATGACTGCTCCGATATGAGCAAGCTGGATGATTGAACAGTCACGGAGATCAAGATTTTAGAACACTGGCCTGTGTTAAGGTTATGGAGGCCGATAGCAGGGTGCTGCGGCGGTTCCTGAAAGCGAGTATATAGATTGTGGGACCTATTACTGCTGCACATCACACCAGTGTATTCACTCACTGGAATTATAGACCGAAAATGTGATTTTTTTTTCAAACTCCGAGTTGCGCTATCAGTATTTCTCCACCATGCTGGCCTGAACCAGATACTCTGGTTGCCTGTTACCGTGCGTGCTTGTTACTTGTGTATGTTGTGTGTGCGCGTATGGTATGTGTGAGTATAGGTAATTTCATGCATCACCCTTGTCATCCGCAGTAGCATGATAGGCGTATCGTCAGGCAAAAATCATCTCCAGCACCCATTACAGAATGTCGCTATCTCTCTCCACCCCTATCTGCGTGATCAGCCATATATGACTGTGCGCTCATTTATTTACCTTTTGCCTTGTTCTTCACACTTTATATTTTCTTCCTCTTCCCCTCCCGCCGCAGAAGGCAATACTATTAGTAGTTGCTATTCGTATAAACACAAGACTCGATGATGATGATGATGATGATGATGATGATGATGATGATGATGATGATGATTTAATGACATCCCCTTTGAAACGGGGCTGTGTCAAATAGTCACCTAGCCTGCTGTACTATCCATGTTCTTATCTAGCATTTTTGTATACCTCTCATTAATCTTTATTTTTTCCCCAAAAATCTACCTTGTACCGCTAGCTACGATTTTAAGAGATCAGGTCATATCAATCTCTTCCCAGCTTTTTTATACCAGTAATCTAATCGTCTCTTGCTTATATCTACGGCTGATTGGTTGATGTTTCCTCCCACTTTAAACCCAAGCGCTTCTGGAAGTAGTACGTTACCTACGGTTACTGCGGTTACCTACCGATGTTACTGGAACTGGCCTGTACGAGCTCGTCTTATCCTTATCTCCTTTGCCTTTGTAGATGAGGTTCATCTTGCTTTCGCGCCAAACAACGGGATTTTTTTTTGTTCTAATCACTTGCTCTATGGCATTAGTCAGCAGTGCCTTGCTCTTTGGACAGAGGTTTTTGATTAGCTGTATTGGGATTTCATCGGGTCCTGCTGCCGTGTTATTAGGGATATTTTCTGCTGCCTTTTTACTCATTGGAGCAAATCAGTGCCACCTGGTGGTAAGATCTGGGAAGGGTGGAGAGGGCAGCAATGCGATTGTTGTGGTCAGTGCAGCTGGCATTGTTCGGGAACGCTCCCATGTCATGCCCACACATGGAAGATATCCGTGCAGCTCCTAACCTTCTCCGCGGCTAGCAATGCTATAAGAAGTATAATCAATCAATCAAAGTTTATTTCACCAGAAAATTCTGGATGGTCTTCAGGGCTAAAAGCTGCTCTAGGCAGCTTGGCTGAGTCCCTGAAGACCCTTATATCGGCAGCATACGATGTTCACGGCACACATATGCATATCGGATCGTAATAACATATGCGAATAATACTGTGACAAAGTTTACGTAAGGCATCACTTCCAGTAATACAATTAATTTACAGAGTTACAGTATAGGATTCGCATCAAATGTTTTATACAGTATAAGCATCTTCATCGTATAAATACTTTTGACTGCAAGAAAATGAATAAAATAAAATAAAAATAAATTTCTGTGAATTTAACAGATTTCATACACTAAAGAGCATAAGAAAAGCACTGAAAAAAGACATCGCGCAACGATGACAAGACCAAACCAAATGCAATAAGTACAAAATAGGCTAGAAAATACGCAAACAAGACACATGCACGTCATTCCAAAGATTACTATGCAATAGCTGTTTACACATACGTAAATGGCGGACAGGAAACAAAACACAACTTTTTTTATTCTCCTTGTTGAGCATTACACCTTGTCAATCTAAGTGAAACTACCGAACGTAAAGTTAGCGCCCAACAGTGCCATTCCGGACAGACTCCACCTATACAGTCGCGTGCAATATGAGTTGCAACACGGTGCCCTATGTCCAAGGCGCCCCAAGACTACATGGCGGTGCCGACACATATACGAAAAATAGGCTTCATAAATATGCCAATAATCGGAATGATATTTAGTTCTCCAATTTTTTGTACGTCGGCGCAGGCGTGCAGTCTTGGTGCCCCTTCAACCGTGTTGCAGCTCATATAGCACGCGACTGCACATATACATCACATTTCCGAAAAAAAAAAAAAAAAAAAAACAGCATGTGATGTCAGGTGACAAACGCCCTTATCCTCCGCCGGCCAGAACAGCTGTGCAGATTACAGGGGACAAGAGGCCGAAAAACAGTTTATTCGGTCGATAGAAGAAGAAGAATCCCGATTTCTTTTCTTTGCGCACATTCGTGGTGTTTAGCTTAACGTTGGGCGAGAAAATTGTTCTCCCGAGGCGGGCACCTTTCCTTTCTTCTATCGAGAGTGCGCTCCAGCGCTGGCTGCTATGCCACCTTAGGAAAGCGTGGTCCTCTATTCCTTCGGCAGCGGCCTGGTATACATACGTATATATGGGCCGTACAAAAGGATAGCGCTCCCGTGCGATGAGCGGCAATAGAGGAAGAAAAATGCGGGTGTTCTGTGGCGCATAGAACGACATCAACGCGCGCCGCCGGCCACGTCTCCTTCCTTTCTCTCGTGCCATCCCGCCTCTGTATAGCAGAGAAGCCGTATACTGCACAGAGCTAGAGCCGTTCACATTCACGCGCACTGTCAAAGCACGCGCGCAGCGGCCTCTGAGAACAGTCGCTCGCACACAAGAGACGGAGACCAAAAAAGGAGTCCTGGTGGGCCGCGAGGGCTTGGGCGATTCAATATTTCCAAACCTGGCAGAGCCGGCGCGACGCACAATATAAGCCACCTTATCGTGGCGCGACACTCTCCTGCGCTCGCGAGAACAGTGAACGGGGGGCCCCGGCAGCGCTTCTGTGTAGGGGTGGCGGTGGTGGGTCTCCCCTCCCCTCTGTATATGTGGCGGAAGCGCTGGCTCCTGTCTTCCGGTGACTGAGCTGCGGTTTGGGATTAGGGACCTGCACCCTCCCAGCTTTCTCTTCTCTTTGAAGCCGTGTTCCTTCTACTTCCTCGATCCCGCTGGGGCTTTCCCCTTCTCGGGAGGTGTGAGCGGGCGTGTGTGTGTGTGTGTGTGTGTGTGCGTGTGCGGGCTGCCCGCCGCGTCCGGCGATAAGCGGCCCGACCCGCGAGCGGTGTGGCTTTTGGCGCCCTCCGCGGTCTCACCTGCTGTGGAGGAAGAGGGAGGAGGGAATGGCGCCGCGCAGGACGACCCAATTTGCGCTTTTCACGCGACCACAATGGACCCCCGTATATATATGTATATATAAGTACACGACGCGGAAAGCGCCGCTGTATAGTTTGGACGGAAACTGTGCATGTGGTGTATGAATTAAGCGTGATCCCGCACCGCGGCGTTGCGTGAACATTTTGGAGTGGACAGCTCAGCTATTGTTGAGCCTGGCTTCTGTTCTCCTCGAACACAAGAAATGAGAGAAAGGAAAGAGAGTTTTTTTTTTTTTTGTGTGTTGGAGAGCTTTGGCTGCATGAGCGCTGACGCGGAGTCGCCCCGCGGTAATGTCTGATACAGCGCGGTCATCATCGTACGAACAAACATCGAGCGTTGTTAGTTCGTGAATCTTGTCGCCCGTATCTCGATTAACTCAGCCGCTTCGAGAAAGCTTCGCGAGAGGCTCGTGATTCTTGCATTCCTCAGCTTAGTAGCATTAGCTGGGAGGAAAGTCGATTTCCTTTTGTTGCTCTTGATGAGCGTGCTACAGCGCACGTAACAGTATAAAATGCGGACAAAGTTTAAGACTAGTTGCGTCATCGTATATGCGTATAGAGCAAAAAGCTAATTGCGATGATAGAGCGTCCGAGCAATATTTAATAAAACGGGGATGGAACACTAGCTTCGCGAGTATGTATATGAACACGAAGGTTTTGATGTAAATCGTTTTCTTGCATCGCCCAAGGTCACGCACTTACCAGCGTTTCTTCAAGTAATTTGTTTTGTTTTTGGCTTTTTGATAAAAATGATTGAAATCTGACTTTCGAACGGATGGCCCTTGCTCAAGCCGCGCACTCTATCTCCAGGTCGTCTAAGAGATCAAAATTCAAGTCTTTGTCACTGTGCATGGTTCGCATTCATTCATGAATGCGAAATATTAAGAAAGAAAACGCCATTGCTTTATTGGCATCGTGATAGAGACAAGTTCAAGTCAACTTCGACTTGTTGGACAGACATGGAAGAAATTTGCTCTGCGCTTTCATGCAAACAGCATTAGCTTTCACAGCAGTGTCGTACGTATGTTGTCTGACACCTGTAGACTTAGTTGTTACTGTATACTAAGAAAATATTCACTCTTTCTTAACTATTAACGTCAGAGTCAGACCTTTATGTACGACGTTCACGGAATAGAATTGACCGTTCGCGGGATAGAACCCTCCGAGACCTTGGCGTCGGGTGTCACATAAAAAATACACGAAAGCTGCAGTGGTTCTTGAAGGCAGCTGAAATGTGCGACTACCTCAGAATTAGCTATATACTATAAAGGCGCTGCCATGCGCACCGTCTGCGTGAATTTTTTTTTTCACATTTCCTTCGCTTTCCTTACTGATTTTTTAAACACTTCTTACTGTAAGGTTGCACAAACAAGGTTATACAGCGCCGTTATGCGAACCGCTGTTCGAACATCTTTTTGACGGAGTACGCCCTACTTCTCAATTAATACTTAACGTGCTGCACAGTACAACTTACGTACTAGAAGCATCAGTCGAAAACCCACGTTAAACTTAGTGTCTTTCGCAGCTGTTATATTCTGTTACTTCAACCGAGCTGACGTGGTCAATTAAAACAAAATAAAAAGAGATAAGAAAGGGAGAGAAAGAAAAATACAGAAGAAAAAAAGAAAAACCGAGTTGGCCATGCTATAGTGGTTAAAGCACCTACCTCCCGAACGAGAGGGCATGCGTTCAAATCTTACTTTGGGGGCTATTTCTTTTTTTTTTCCATTCCATTTTTTTATTAGGATCGTATAAATTGACTATGGTCCTTAAATGCTCCTTTTAGGAGCATCGGGAAGTGTAACCTTGCTTCTTTAAGGAGCAACAAAAAAGAGCAACTATTAGTCTTTGAAGGAGTAACCACATGGAGCAGTTCCGTTCATCCCAACGCAGTTATATATACTCCCCAAAAAAGACTAACCTCCATGCCCAATTTACTCGCTTTTTTCTTAGAGTGTAGGATAGAGTGGCCGTACAAAACGTTATAAGACATTTTTATACCGCATTCGGTTAGGCATCAACTATTTGAAGTATACCTCTTGCACAAACCGCAATTAACGCATTTGACACAGTGGAATGTGCGAGATCGCGTAGCTCATGTGTTATGCGTCTGTAGGCGCTATGCGGTCTCAAGGGATACTATAACTTTTTTTCGCTCACATTTACGTGCCAGTTTGTTTCAGTTTCACCGTGTGCTTTAACCACTGCACAATTCTGGTAGTGAGGCTTTGGGTGCAAAGAAGGCTGCGATCTTAAACCTTCTTCAGAGACTCTGGCCTGGATCAAACACTCTACAGTCAGCTGTTACTCTGGGCGCTTGTGTATGTCGTGTGCATATGTGAATTCCGTGCGTGTAATTCGATACGCCACCCTCGTCATCTGCAGTATAGCATGCTAAGGTGCCAGACAAGCATCTCCAGCACCAATCAAAGAAGGCTTCTCTCTCGCTCTTCGAAAGTTTAAAACGAGATTTATTAAAATTAATTATTTGTCTCATAACCACTACGAGCTTACCTTTTTTTTTTTTTTTGCACGAATGGCTCGATTTTTCTTAACAGGAGACCAAATTAGAGATGCACACAGATATGGCGTTGTCACGCTAAGCTCGAGGTCGCGGATTCGATCCCGGCCGCGGCGGCTTCATTTTAATGAGGTGAAATGCAGGAAAAAAAATTTAAGCCAGTTCCACGCTTGTAAAATTTGATGAAACAGGGGAGCTCTGGAAGCGTGGGTGTATAGCGTAGTGGGTATGACGCTCACCTTCGTACCGTGACTAGCCGGGTTCAAATCCCGCTTCTCTCTCTCTTTCTCACTCTCTCTTTATTTCTCTATTTGTATTTTCCTTTCACTCTCTGTCTCTTTCTTACTCTGTCTCTTTCATTCTCTCTCTCTCTTTCTTTTTCTCTCTCTGTGTGTCTCTCTCTCTCGCTCGCATTCTCTCTTTCTCTCGCGCATATAGCAAGTTGTGTTACAATCGTGAGTACAACGCAATCATATGGTTACCATAAATGCGTGTTCTGCAAGCGTGGGTGTATAGCCTAGTGGGTATGACGCTCGCCTTGGGACCGTGAGTACCCGGGCTCGAATTCCGCCGCGCAAAGAAATTTATCTTGTTTTATTTATATCGCTCTCTGTCTGTCTCTCTCTCTTTCTCTCTTTGCACATCCTCTCTTCATTTCACACTCTCACCCCTTCGCTCGAAACTGCGAACACCGTCGATCCGTAGGGATCAACCTCGACCTTAAACAGCTCTGCTGTTAAAAAAAAAGAAAAAAAAAAAAAAAACCCGTGTGCTTTACATAGGTACACGAGGGGTCAAAATTAACCCGGAGGCCCTCACTATAAGGTGTGCCACATAATCATATCGTGGTTTTGGCGCATTAAACCCCATAATTTATTTGGACAGATCCACCACGGAGCTCTCCATTAACGCTACTCGCAAAAATTTGGAACATCAAAGCAGCAGATTTGTTGTTCCGCGCAAGTGCATGCACTCGTATACGTAACTGTCATCTCCGCACAATACGTTGCTAGCGGCAGCTTCGTGCATGCGACCGCAGCGCGCCGAGCGGAAGCAGGACCACTCCTCAACTTGGACTTTGTGGTACCCGCGATTGAGTCACAGTCAGGAAGGAAGGACTCCGTGTCGCCTGTCTCGTTCACCCAGAAAAGCCCGAGCATGAGTGCTCTCTTATCTTCTGTGCGCATTTCCTTTCATTTTCTGCTTCGCCTTCTTGCCGGATACGCCTCTTCTTTCACGTCCACTGCGTGAAACGGCCGCTAGGAGCCGCTCTCTTCGTTTGCTCCAAATGGGATCCGCGAGGAGCATCCTGCTGTGTATCGAGTCAGTACGTTTTCATCTGTGATTGCGCCACATCCGCAGTACCATTCTGTACCTTCCTGGGTATACCTAGTAAAGGAAGGCAGTGACGTCAGCGTAAACATTTTCTTCTTCTTTTTCTGGCTCTTCTTTTCATTGTATACAATAATATCTGTTTAGTCCAAGAGTCAAAGAAACACCCACTATAGCACGGTGGGGGGAAGGGGGGGGGGGGGGGGGTACTGTAGCGAACAATGTCAAAGAAAAAAAAATTCGTGCAAAAGTAAAATATAAAAAGAATAGGTAGAGAGGATGACGAGGAGGAGAATGAGAATAAAACGCATTGACGTTTCGAATCCCGTGCGATTACGTTTTCTCATGGAAGTGAAAGCATGAGATTTAGCCACCTTATCACCTTATAATGGTGTCTACTGCTCATTTTGCAATCATGGCAGCAATAAGTTATATATATATATATATATATATATATATATATATATATATATAATTATTCGCGTCCTGTATGTATGCAGGGTGTTTCAGCGAACATTTTCAAAAATTCTTAAAGGTTGCCTGTGGTAGATAGCACAATTCTAGTTCATGAGCTGGTCTACTCGAAAAGGCGGACATTACTTGCACAAGAGATTGAAATGCATGATCGAATAATTAACAAAAATGCACTAATTAAGTTTTTACCTAATTACCTGATGGCCCATATTGCAATTTACAAATTGTAGCCGTGGAGTTCGCAAGGCGGATCATCCCTCTTGGAACTAATTCTCGCGATGACACCAGTTTCTAGATATTAATTCTCAAACTTCGCTGAGAAATGCATTGGCGTTCCAGTTAGTCTCTTAACAAAACGTCGCTTTATGCATTGAAGCACAAAATTAACTGGAACGCCAATGCATTTCTCCGCAAAGTTCGGAAATTAATATCTCAAAACTGGTGCCATCCTGAGAATTAATTCTATGTGGATCCGCCTTGCGAACTCCTCGGCTACAATTTGTAAATTACAATATGGGCCATCAGGTAATTAGTTAAAAACTTAATTACTGATTTTTTGATTAGTCGATTATGCATTTCAATTTTTATGCAAATAATGTCCGCATCTTCGAGTAGACCAGCTCATTAACAAGAATTGGGCTATCTGCCACAGGCAACCTTAAATAAATTTTGAAAGTGTTCGCTGAAACACCCTGTATATATACAGGGTATATATACAGAGTATATATACATTCGAAGCCACAAAAAACGGAGTGTAGGCTTGCCCACATGCAAACTCCGTTATTTCTTGCCAATCGAACCGTCACAACGACGACGACGACTACGACACGCACACACACACACACACACAGACAGAGAGAGAGGGAGAGAAAGTACCTGTACTGGTACTGGTAAGCAAGTTGGTACGATAACCTTTGCGTGAGATGCTCACATTTTGTGATGATGATGATTTAATGGCCTCCCCTTTGAAACGGGGTAGTGACAAATAGTCACCTAGCCTGCTTGATATAATCAGGTCTGCTATACATGCTTTTAACAGCGGAGCTGTTTAAGCCGACCATCATCAGTCCGTAACGCGCCAACCGAAAATGTGGGCCGATCCAAGCGGTAGCGCAGAAAGGGTCCAAGCGCAATGGCACATACCCCTGTGAACTAGCGAAGGTGTCTAAGCTCGAGGAGGGTCCGTCGAGTGTACGGCGCAAAACATCGATAATTCATCAATAATCAATAAATTCCAGTACATGCTGCGGATGACTTGGTAGTGCTTAGCCTAGCCCAAATATGTGGCAGATAAGCTTCGCTGTAACTTTAGCCTTGCGCCACTAGTGCAAGCTACGCTAACTTTTTATCTAGCATTTTTGTATGCATTAATTTTTTTCCTTCAATATCTACCTTGTACCTCTACCTATGACTAAGAGATCAAATCAGGTCGTATCAATCTCTTCACTGCTTTTTTTTTTCACCAATACTTTAGGCATCTCTTGCTTATCTCGACTGCTGACCGGTTGCTGCTTCCGCCCACTTTAAACCCAAGCCTTTCTGGAAGGTGTACGTTAACTAGTGTTCTCACTGGTTGAATCTTTTCACATTCCATTAGGATGTGTTGAGTGGTCTCCGGATCTTTGCTGCAGCATACACATGTCTCATCTGGTTCCGAATATTTGCTCCGGTATGTTTTGGTCCTTAGGCAACCGGCTCGAGCCTAAAACAGCAAGGCACTGCCCTTTTTTTTTGTTATCGTACAGATTTTCCCTTCTCCTTTAGATGTGAGGCACATCTAAAGCCCGCCCTTTTGCTTATGTATGTCCTATTAGGGAACAAGTACGAAATGGTGCATTTCACATCATTGTTTTCATTAGGCCGGTCAGCGTCTATATGATAGCTCCGTCAAGTGCTGCTGCCGGACGGCATTCAGTTAAGGTCACTGTGTTTAGTGCCACTAGGCCTGTAAGTAACGGCACCGCCGTGTTGTCCTCCGGCGGTCATTCCACCAGACATCACTCTGAATTCTGTGGGGCATTTCATTGATGCATGTTCCCCCATGACAATATTATTAGCCCTATATACCAAATCTGATTTTGTGCCACACTCCTATTAATACAGCACTGTGAGCCCTGGGGCACGGATAAGTGACAGAAGCCCCACTTCGTGTGTCGATAAAATTGTTTCGTATACTCAAGCTATCCGAGAAAGCAACAGGCATACAGGCAGCTTTTTCCCATATATTATGGGCGGTAAGGGGAGAAGAGGGGGAGCGGGAGGAGAGGAATGAAAGGACACCAAGCCGGCGTACACCTCGCGCCATTGGCGTCACAGCTGCGTTTGACACTTGCTCTTTCAAAGGAAAATTAACCCAATTTTCATGTTCTGATTGCATACGCACGCCGCGGCGCACAATGGGCGCGGAAATTGTCATCTTCAGAACGATTTCTGTCACCCGAGCACGGCCCCCAGGCCTCGTTTATCAGCTAAAACGAGACGTTGGTGCAACGGAGGCAACACGTATACACGCCTATACTATAGCTGTCCTGCTCCCGAAGCGTCGAACACCGGCGGGAAGAACGCCGACGGTGTCGCGCGCCGCGCGGCTGCCATTCTGCGGCCGTCAAGCATGAATGCCTCCCGTAGTACAGCATGTATAGAGCCGGTCCTTTCATTGCAGGCGTTACGTGGTAAAGTGGAGTCGCGGCTAGAATAGGAAGCCGGTGCAGAGGCGGGAAGAAGGGGTGCGTAGGTGAGAGGAGGGTCCAGAGTGTCGCTTCACGCGGCACCTGCGATAAGGCAAAGGAAAACAAGAAAGGAAGAAAGAAAATGAACGAGGTAAATAAAAAGGCGCCGGTGGTCGCCCGAAGGGAGCCTCCCCTTTCCCTCAGCAACCGGTGCGCCCCGGCACCTTTGTGAATTTACGCCCAGCCGCAGGCACTCGCTACTCGTTACGCCCATATTGTGGTCGCGTGAATTCTTGGTACTTAACCCACAAGGCACGCTAAATGCGGCCGCATTGTCAAAGACACCCGCCCCCGTCATCCTCTCCGGCTTCCAGAGAGCGCTGCACAACCGCACTGCCGCGGACGCGGCACGAGCAGCCCGCTTTCTGCATCATCATCGGGCGAGCGCCACCGCCGCCTTCAGCACACGACTCCTGCTTGCTTGCTACGTGAAGCCGTAGCAGATAGCCCGTCGGCGTCGTTTTGCCCTTGCGACGCCGTCAGGCGCTCGTTCGATGTAGACGGGGTGCATATGTATATATACGGAATATTCTGGCCGTTGTTGTTGGCTCCCCAATGGGTGTCGCAGATACATAGACACCTTCAAAGGAGCGCTTACAAAGCCCCGTCAAATAGCGCATTCACCTGCGTTCTCTCTCGCTCCTTTCTCTCGCCTCAGATTCTAGACTCCCTTTTCCCGCCGCCTTTAGCATCGCGCCCTCGACTCCTATTCACTGAGTATACAGTCTAGTTTTTTTTTTTTTTTTTTTTTTTTCGCATGGAAGCCGTAGCAGCAGTGGCTCTCCGTTCTTTGCGTCCGCATACGCGGACGGGCGTAATGATGTCGCGTCTCGGCTAACATTTTTCTTTTCTTCGCAACCGGAAGGCCAGTGCGTCAGAGCCCGTCCGGCTGCGACCCTCGCCGTGAGAGGAATGGCCTGCGCTATGTCGCCTTTGCCTTTGTGCTTCTCTGCCTCCTCTAGTTTCAGCAGGTGCAGGCATTATACTTCGTTGTTCGCACGTAGCGTGCACGTAACAGTGCAAGGCGGGCTTCGGTGCCTCGGCCCAGCTGCCTCTGAACAGAGAGGGCGCCGATGAGCTTTTCGGAGAAGCACAGGCTGGTGGGATAGTTGGTATCACATTACGTGACGTGTGCGCAAACGGGGCACGCAGGACGACAAGAAATACCAAGATGCGGTGGTGTCAACAACTGATGGTTTATTGCACCTGATCAATACCTATATATGCATGATATACACATATACCATCGCACAACAGAAATGCCTGCACGAAGGCCTGATGCTTCTGAAGGAAATCTGACACAATTCGAGCGTGTTTGCAACACGTCCGAAATATCCTCGCAGTGCACCTTCGTCTGTCTCCCTTTTCACGGATGAGTTTCGTGACACGCGAAAGAAAAGAAACGAGATTTTTGGACGTTTTAGACGGTGTGTTACGCAGTGCTAAAAGAATAAGTGGAATGCTGGTAACTATCGTTCTGATAGTTCTGTGTCAAACGCCATTGGCTATAGTTATCGTACCTTCCGAAGGAGCACGTGCGCTTTACTTGAGCGCGAACAGTGAGCGAAGCTCAGTCAGAGCGGTGTGCGCACTTCAATTTATAGCATTATAGCATTCATTTTATAGCAATTAGCTACCAGAAAGAGAGAAAAAAAGGAAAGAATGGCAGAGACCTCAACCAGGACTTCACCCATTGTGCAACTCCGTATCGCTCCAGTCTGTCGGGCGACAGTGTATGCGTGTGAGCGCGCGCTCAGGACTGAATAAGCCCGGACAAAGGTCCCATGCTACCCTATACGCAGGAGAAAGGGGGTTTTGGGGGTTGAAAGATAGAGAGAGAGAGAGAAAGAAAGGGAGAGAAAGACAAGGAGGTTAGCCAGTGTGAATACCGGCTTGCTACCCTGTACTGCGAAAAGGGGTAAAGGGAATAAAAGGTGATAGAAGAAACAAATAAAAAAATTGAAGTAAGATAATTCGCGCAATAACGCGACCATACGCGCTACAACGTTCAAAGCCGGTCGCACAATTCACAAGCCCTTAAGAACTTCAGCAGAGCCCTTAAGGCCTTGAGTGCCGAAGCCCGTCTAGACTAGAGCACTGCACGGGCTCGGGCTTACCCGAAAGCCCTAGCCCGGCCCGGCCCGTGGGCCGGGCCGGGCCGGGTAGAACAGTTTTTTCACGGGCTCGGGCCGGGCTCGGGCACGGCGTGTACTTTTTGACCCGGGCCCGGGCCGGGCTCGGGTTTTTTGACGCGGGCCCGGGCCGGGCTCGGGCTTTGTGGTAGTGTGCATGTAACGTGAAGCGAGTTATTCTCGGGCGTCTCAACTATGAAAAACATTATTTTTCGGTCTCTGGCCGGGTTCGGGCCGGTTTCGTGTCGCGCTCGGGCCGCGCTCGGGCCTAAGGTAAAGGGCTGGCGGGCCGGGCCGGGCGGGTAACGTAGATTATTTCCGGGCCCGGGCCGGGCCCGGGTCTCGCCATAAAAGTTTTGATCGGGCTCGGGCGGGCCGCCCAATGTAAAAACGGGCCCGGGCCGGGCCCGGGCTGAAAAAATCGGCCCGTGCAGTGCTCTAGTCTAGACCAGTGTCCTAAAACTTTTCTTACCACATTGTAGCGGGGACAGTCACAGAATAGGTGCTTGATTGTCTCCTCGCAGCCACAGTTGTCGCAAGCAGGGCTTTCAGCCATTCCAATGCGGAAGGAATAGGCGTTCGTGAATGCCACGCCGAGACACAGGCGCACAGAAGTGTTGCTTCCGCTCGTGGTAACCCTGGTGGAAGACGGAGTTGCAGACGTCAAATAATCAAAATACAGAATACAGTGAATGTGTCGCTTTGTGTGGGACGTACACATCGAAACTTGCAGCCACTCACTGGGGTCTGTTGACTTCGGGAATTGCAGTAATGCACATATCGCTTTCCATAGGCTTGTGACGCATGTGTCGACAGTCCAACTACTTTTGTCACCGAGGATGATCTTGAATCCAGGTGATCTACCAGCAACCTGCCTGTTCCTTTAGGGCGAAGATGTTTTGCAGCCGTTTTAATTAGTGAAAAAAGTTTCAGTAGGGAAACGTTCTCAACAGGAGCAGCATAACATATAACAGCCGCCGATAGTGTTATCCTTTCTTCGTGGGAGTATCGCAGATAACGAAACGAGCATCGTGGCTTCATAAGCCGCGTGAGACAAACAAAGCGGCCCACCGACGATGATGCAACCGAATTGCTTATACACACTATACAGCGTTCCTTGGTTGCAATGCAAGTGCAAAACAGGTATTGCACAGCAGCGGGCAAACTCGTATTATAACGATAGCGGCATACAGTCGAACGCCTTTACAAGGAATGCCTCTACAGCGAAATTACATGTATAATGAAGAATTGATTATCTCCCGTTCGAATTCCTATCTTTCATATTTATCGCGAAAGCCTCTACATCGAAGACCGTTACAGCGAATTCATCTCTACAGCGAAGGAACTTAGGTGTCCCCGACACCCACCGTGGTGGCGTTGTGGTTACGGCGTTACGCTGCATGCTAAGCCCAAGGGCGCGGGATCGAGTCCCGGCTACAGCGGCCGCATTTCGATGGGGCCGAAATGCAAAAGCGACGCGTGTACCGTGCATTGGCTGCACGTTGAAGAAACCCAGTTGGTCAATACTATTCCGCAGTCCCCCACTACGGCGTGCCTCATAATCAGATCGTGGTCTTGGCACGTGAAACCCCAGAATTTAGTTTTTTATGCGTTGCCGACGGCTGAATTATTCCTTTACAACGAACGCCATACCATGTATACAGCGCAGCCGCCACTGCCGTCCACAGACGTCGCCGAGGCGCGTTCTGCGCTAGGCACCCTATTCTGCGCTATCGCTGACGGCAGCCCTATGGGGACGAACTTGACGATTGTGTCGATGTCAGTAGTATAGTCCTGCTGCACTGTTCCAGGTATCGCTGAGTTCGTTCGCTGCTTGTAGTAATGTTTCAGCGGCTGCGACGACAGACGAATACAGTGCAGCTGACGACGATAGGATGATGTAATCGTAACTGAAGATGTTTTCAAAGCCATCAATTGGGCGGAAAGGACTCGAATGTCAGTGAAGGCAACAGTGATGAAGATCCTGTATGCGAACCAAGAATGTTTGGCCACTGATCATGCTGTGAAGTTCGATGCAGTAAGGTTGGCTGCAATCGCACATTCTGTCAGACGAATTGTGTGCTAAAAAGTATGTATCTTAGTGACTCATTTCAATAAGTCTCTCTTGAATTCATGTTAAATAAAGGTTTTCCTTTGTTGAACATGCTTAAACTGCCCTATTGTGAGATGTATGCATCGTGCGCGACCTTTACAACGAAGTCTTTTATATAACGAAAGATTTTGTTGGACCGGAGGACTTCGCTTTGACTGTATTTGCCATGCCGTGTCAATATATACAGTTTCAACAGAAAGAAAGCGACATTTGTTAGGATAGAAAATCTGACAGGTTGGCCCGAATCAACGTTTTGACCTACTACTCAAAATTGGGGAAGGGGAAACGGAGTAAAAAGAGAAAGAGAGAAACGCGTTGGTGAGGACAAAAACGGTGGTCAATAAACGTGAACAGCGAATACTCTTCAAAGTTTCAAGCAAAAAAAAAAATGTCGTGGAATAACTTCATTTTTATTGATAGCTTTTAGGATAACACGACGACGGCAAGTGTCCGGCCTGGATCCTAAGCGAACCTTTTCAAACAACGGTTGATTGATGAATATTGCCCAAAGCTCTGCCAGCTATTGTCTTTCCACAGCATACCGCGGACAGATCCACAGCGCGTGTCTAGAGTCTCTGGTCTATCGCACTCATCGCAAACAGACTTCCTGCGCGGGTGATAAAAGTGTATGTAGCTCAATGAACGTCGCAATGCACACGGACTATAGGTGGCACCCTATAGGTGATTCATGATGGCGGACAGAGAAAGTATCAGAATTCACGACTGCGGCGTCCGCGTAGTAGCATGCCGGGCTTTTCCTAATCCTTCTCGTAACACACCGAGTGTATTCTTATTTTTTAGAGTTTATTCTCATCGGCTGGGGAAATGCCGCTGCCTTTTACAAAGCAGCTATCTCTAGGAGAGATTATGGGACACCTTGAAACGTACGAAAAAAGGATCCGGTGTCTAATCGAAGACGAAGAGATGTTCCGATGTTCAACGCCGGCCATCTAATTTGTTGCGGCGTCAAGACATGCAGTGCTCACGCTGTGACAATTCAAGGACTGTGTGTGTAGACGTCCCACATTCGAGGGACGTCTCACGTCCAAGCTTTTTGTTGCGTGTTGCAGCCGCAGTGGCCACACATGTTGCCACGCGTGCGCGCCCCGTAAATATAAATGAGCCTTGAATGTAATAATTCATGCCCCACGTAAATATAGATGACCAGCGTGCATAACCAGAAGTACGTGAGTGCTTGTTATGTTACGGCGAATGACGCCCTTGACCTCACTGAAGGATGTATGCGACGCGAAGCGAATCTAGAACGAACGCTTAAAGCGCCCAGAGTGCATCGTTATCGGTTTAAGCCGGAAAAAATACGCCGAACTTGTTTTCAAATTCGGTTGTTGCTTTTAATATACTTTTAATGTTCCTGTTGCTTTTAATATTCTTTCCATGGCGTAAATAGAAGCTGTTAACAAAACAGAAACGCGTCCGCGCATACCGAGTCACACGGTAACACCGTGCGAATACTCTGAAATATTTCTCGCGCTGGCCACTACGTGGCGCGACAGTCTGTGTGCATTGCGAATAGTGGTAACTTGTGCAGCAAGCTTGCAGGGCTTTCTTTTATGGTGGGCTGCAACTTCAATTGCAATTCTGCGTCGAGTCCGAAAATGTAGCTATGGTGGTGACTCGGATTTGCTTAATATGTCCCAGTATCTTTCGCGCAATAGTGTATTAGCATCTGGTCGTAAGACTGTGATGGACGCTTCATTATGGGCTATCTTTACCTCCTCGTCGGCGAGCTCATTTTTGTTTCGTAACAGTTCTCGAGCTCCTTCGGAGGACAGCTGATATCTGGAGTTTAGAGACGACACTGAAAAGAAGAAGAAGAGTAATAAGTTTATTCTGTTGTTTACTACTTGCAACAGTAACATGCCGCAAGTTAAACAGCGCCAGAAGATAAACATACAGGACCAGCGCTGAACTATACGAACTTCAGGACAGCTATACAAGGATACATGCAGTCGGGAGTAATTAGATGAGACCACCTACTGATCCCCACAAAGGGAACTTTGCACAATAGACGTTCCATTTATAAAGGCACAGTTTCATGAGGTTCCATTCTTTTCTTATGAGGTTCCATTCTTGGATGACCCCTGAACATTCATTTCTGATCATGAAACACGGCGTCTTCTATAGAATTAAGAACCAGTCTGGGTGCCTTAAGCTTGCTATATCTAAAGGATATGATAAGAGATGGCGGCAAGGCAAATATTATCCGCTGCAGCGTTTGCTTCAAGTATGTTGCACCTTCTGCCAGCACATGGATATGCTACAGACCCGCGGAATAGATGGATTAACCTCCTTCCTTTGAAAAGCGCGGGCCCACAACGCCGCAATGTCCACACAGAGGGCCTGGATCTTGGCAAGGCAATCAGACATAAATTCGAGAGCTACGTGTTTACAACACATCAGGATATGCTCGCAGTGCTCCTTGGTCGGTCCGCCCTTTGACGGATAAAGTTCCGTGACGCACGAAAGGAACGCGTGCCACGAATTCCGAGAATCGTCAGGTGTGCCTGCGGGCCATGATTGCATCTGAAATTCTCGTAACAACAGACATCGGAAGAAACGTGTACGGTATACACGTTCACATGCATGCCGCCGAGAAAAGTGCTTGGATCGAGGAAAGGTTGGGGCAGCTGGGCGCACGGCTTTTGTGATTCCGCAAAATTTCGACAGTTGATGGATGAATGCCATCGGCTAGAAGCGTCAGAAGAAAAAATAAACAATAAGACGCCGTGTGGCGATACAGGTTTCGTTGTTCACTTATTTTGCTATGCAGCAAAAGTAAATGTATGTGCCTCTACATGTATGTGCAGGGTAGGGAAAGGGAGGAGGTGTGTGTGAAAGGGGGGGGGGGGTGAAGGGGGAGGGTTGCTGGGCAATGTTGAAGCGCATCAGCCAACAACAGTTGCGCGATATCCCGCGCTCAACTGCGCTCGATAAAGGGCCCGAGAAGAAAGTAAGATTTATTGCCCCAAACTGCGAGAGCCTGCAGTCTTTCCTCGCGCAGTTTGTAAGGGATAAGCCCTCTGGATGCGGGTGTTATTACAAGAAAGCCGGGGCTCGAAGAAGGAAGAAAGAGGAGCCGCTCGATCGGGCGCGGTTTTCTGCCTGCTGTTTATGCGCCTGATTATTCTTGGGGCGCAAATCTTGCTTCGGCGCCCGCCGCCCCTCCTCTCCTCTTCTCTCCCAGCTCTGACAAGCCTGCGTGCTCTTTTCAACCACACACATACATATCGGCGCTGCGCTTTTTTCGCTCGCGCTCACTCGCACACACGTGTTCTTTGCGCGTTTCCCATATCGGTGTGCGAGCTGCGCGCTTATAGAGTGGCCGATCACACAACCGCGTCCTCGCATACATACCATGAACACTCACTCACTGGCGTGTCAAACATTGCTTGCCGCTTCGCGCTTCGCCTAGTTGGTCCCTTGAGCTCCGTATCGCGCGCGTGGCGACGTCGCCTTTGAGTCTCTCCTTCGCGCACATTTCTCGGATATCGCGCGGGCCTCTTTGAAACCCTGACGAAAAGTAGAATATATATATATATGCGCACGACGTGCTCGTTTCGTAGTGAAGCGTACACTCTATCACCGGACGAAATGCCGCGTCTCTCGCTAGATGAGTTACCCGGGCATTGAGCGCGGTTATGGGCTGCAGATAGCGAGTGAGGGCGCGCGCGAGCCGCGGTTGTTTGTACATTTTGTGCCGCCCACGCGCTTTTCTCCTCGAGCCGCTTATACTTTCGCGACGCATCTCCGCAGCCTCGTTATACAGTGGGACGCACAAGATCGCGCGCCACTTTCAATGTGCCCATTTATTTCGTCGCCTATAGGCTGAGTTTAGTCAGCTTTGTTAGAACTTCCAAGTTTGCGGAGCAATTCTTAAACCTCTCTTCTACTCATTCCACACACAACCTCGCTTATCCTCGAGCGCGCAATCCATAAAAACAACGAAAAAAATATTACAGGAGAAACTAAAGTGCCCAGCAAGTGTGCGTGCATTCACTAACGAACAAATACGAAGCCCCGCCAACGCCTCGTAATCGACCGTCAAGTGGCTTCAGCCGCATAACCTGCAGCACAAGAGGGTGGTGGCGACTTTTGAAGAAGGCACCGGTGAGAATGGTGCTTCGCGTGCTTGCAGCAACGCCGTTCTCTGTTCCCGAAGAGATTAGGACGTGCATACACAAATTTCAAAGCTTTCCAGCTAAACTGCTGCAAACTTTTTATATATGTATATATTTTAAAAATTTATCTCGGTCCTTGACAGAGTTTTGCTTTTGTTTACATTTTGCTTCGTGACTTGAGAGCAGCTCAGCATTTCTCAGCCGAAAAGCTTTTACTGGAGCAGTGATGAACGAGATCGTCGAATTCATCGCTGATAGCAGCGAACAAGCTTTCTTGCAGTCTCGTTAATGTCGGTGTGTCGCATACATAAACGCGCTTCGCTTGGTAGTATACTATAAGGGAGATTATACTGTACCGGTTGTTTTGCTTCGCACATGGTTGTTTGTCATGCGTCAGTGAGATAAATGTGTTTACTCAGGAGCTGTGCCTGGATTTCGAAGCGTCGTTGCCGGTATTTAAGGAGAGGACAGATGGCTAAGACAAACTTTATTTTTCGCCAAGGTAATGCTTCGCAGGGGTGGATTGCGACTTATATTTAATATTACTAACATATAGTTAGTGATGTTTTTGCGCTGAAGGTTGGGCAAACACGGAGTGGTAAGAGTATCTGACAGGGAACAGGGACATGTCACGTGGACACGCGATGACAGTCTAATTTCAATATAGCCATAGCCTCCATACGGTATGTCCGACGTACGAATGTGTATCTGCGGGCGTGCGTATCTTACTAACGAGAGCTTGTCTAAGCTGGCTTCTCCGCAATAAGATTATTGTGCAGAGAAGCCCACTTATTTGTTTTCTCACCGTGCATGTTCTAATAAGACGGCTACCGTTCAAACCATTCATTTCACCTCCTCAAACATGGCAAAGTTAGTTCAGGTTATCCATTATTAAACATTTTATAATGAACACAAATGTGTTGCGAAATAAACAGTTTGCATAATAAACGAGGTAGTGGTGGCCAGTATTTGAGTTTCGACGGACGGGAAATGTACAGGCGGCTTCGAAGTACAACTGTCAAGCTGGATGTTCAAACTTCCTCCTGCAATGCCTTAAGGGGACCTTAAAATAAAAAAAGCCGCTAGATCCCACGCCCTGCGGGAATCAATGTTATGCGAAGCAGTGTTCGGGGAGCCTACCATGTTAACGGAACGACCATGAAAGCACCAAGACGTAGGCGGCTCTTTCATGACCTACATGACACGCATGTCAAGACATTCATAACACGACTCCTCAGGAGCCCCTTTAGCTACACCTAAGAGATCTTCAGGCGAAAGCCTTAGTCATGCTCATGACTATGGCTTCGACCTATCAACCTTTAGCCTTTTCCTTCACTTGGTACCACATCCGAACCCATTCCATTGGTTTTTGAGTGTTAATCGTTTTTCGCTGAATCATTCTCATTTTTGCTGACTCATGGTCATGACTATGACTTCTACCACAATCCTTTAGTGTTTCCTTTAACTAGTGCCCACGTCAGCACCCATTTCAATGTCTTAGAGTGTTAATCTTTTTTCGCTGAGTCATTGTCATTTTTGCTCAGTCATGGTCATGACTATGACTTCTTCCATCATCCTTTAGTGTTTCTTTCACTTAGTACCCACGTCACAAACCATTTCAGTGGCTTTTGAGTGTTAATCTTTTTTCGCTGAGTCATTGTCATGAACTACATGACACGCATGTCATGACATTTAAGTCAGGATCTATCACTTATGTTAGTCATACACTCCTGTCATACTATGCCAATTTTTGGTACCTACCAAGTTAACAAAACGACCATGAGAGCACCAAGACGTAGGCGGCTGTTTCATGACCTACATGACATGCATGTCATGACAATCATGTCATGACATATCATTTATGTTCGTCATATACTCGCCGATCAGTATGCCAATTTTGGTACATACCAAGTTAACGAAACGACCATGAGAGCGCAAAGACGTAGGCGGCTAGATAGATAGATACTGTCAAAGTAGCAAATGTTCGCCAAGAAATGCTTCGCATTTAATAAACAACATACATATGGACAGACCGACGGATAGACAGACGTGACTAATGGTTATTGACGCGTAAGCTAATACGTAGAAGTAGGCTGCTTACCGGTAGCGATGTTTTTCGAGCATTGACATGAGCCGCAGTGAGCCGAATAAAGCCAGTTTGTTCCTTCTTCGACATGTCAGCGTCAGCACTGGTGATGTGCTGGTGGACGCAGTGTGTACATGGCTTCGTGGGTCACCGGAAACAACAATCGCCTTCCCTGTGGAAAAGCTCGCCACTGTGAAATTAATTGCATTTACTTCCAACGTGACACTAATGAAGGCGAGCCTGCAGTTTCATCTCCTGGTGGGAGCTTACTGACAGTAACACAACGCAATTACCTTGCCACCCTCAGCAAAAAAAACAAAATATATATATATATATATATATATATATATATATATATATTGTAATGAGGAGAAGCAGACAGACAATCGGCCTTCCGCCAGAACGCCTGCTTTACTTCTGCTTCGTCTTCCTCTCTCTTGCCCGCGCCCGCAGTCCGAGCGCGGGAGCCTCCGTGAGTCATTCTCTTCATTACAATATATATATATATATATATATATATATATATATATGAGAGAGAGAGAGAGAAAAGAAATCTGGATAAGTACGCCTGGGCTACACCAGATCCTTCTAATTGTTTATACTAAGTATTTGGTATTTCCAATAGCCTTCAATGTTAACTTCGTGCAAGGAGAGATCACATCACGTGGCACTTTTAAACGAGGACGGCTCTTGTTTAAACGAGGACGGCCGCTTGTATCACGGCTGTGTATTGTGATGGGCTGATGTTTAGGACATATATATGCACATTCTACATGTAAACCACACTGCGCTCTATCATCATCATCATCATCATCATCATCATCATCATCATCATCATCATCATCATAATTTCTCTTATTTTCGTCACTATCACCCATTCCACTATGGAAAATAGCAACCCATAGATAAAGCTGCTCCGGCCGACCTCTCTTATTAAGATGGTCTGTTGTCCTGGTGTCATGGTTGAAGTAGAACTACAGTGAATAGAAGAGAGAGAAATTATTAATAGGGAACGGCAATGAAGTTTGGCAAAATAGTATACCAATATCTGTCCTACGTTGAAGTAATGGGTTAGAGAAAAATCTATGAGGAGTGCCAAATCTCGACACTTGTGTTACTTCTGCATCAAAAATGTTTATTTACCCTTGAAGGATCCCTGACAACAAAAAAGGAACATATAATTATTCGCCATTACCCATAGCACTGAAGAGAATTGTGTTGATGTCGGTGATCAGAACATAAGCGCACGTCGAAAGTGGGATGAACATGCTTGGTTAATGCATACGTGGCAACAAGTGTAATGTGCATTGTGGTACAGAGTGCTAGCAATAACATATTAAATGAACACGATTTATGATATGATGATACATCGGAATCTGTACGCCATGATTTGCAGCACGCTTTCATAACACAGTTCTTGCAGGCTGCTGTGCGACGAAAACAGGCTAAACGCTTCTCTAGAAAAAAATATATATCACAGATGAAAATTGTTTCTCACAGCCAAGCTGTTCAAACAGAATAAAGAACCCTGGAGAGATCAACAAAGCCAACAGCTGTGGCCGCCGAAGTCAAAGGCTCAGAGAAAAACTCTTTTCGTATAACGCGTTTTTCAGGGTTTATTTGTAACTCTTTCGCGCATTTATTCCTACCACAAGTGTCTGAGGATGCCACAGAGCGAATTGCTCCACCCCATATATAGAGCCAGCTTCAATAACCGCCGCAAGTTAGTTCCAATTCTCTGGCCTTCTCAAATCGTGTCGTCTCTCGTATATATACACTCAGCTCTCTATCTCCCCACACACGCGGATTGTGCTCGCCCCGCAATAGCGGCATTATTCGGCCTCAGTCCCGAAAGCAAAATGGCAGAGTGGGGGTTATTGTGAACTCCGTCGGGCACGGAGTCTTTGCCCGGCCGGCTGCCACTCGTCTCTCTCTAAGTCGTCGTCCATGTTGCCATTGTGGTCCTTTGTCCCCGCTCTGCGGCACTCCTTTTCGGCGCTGGCTATTACTCCGTGCGCCGGGTGGCTCGCTTGGATTCAAAGAAGGCTCTTTCTCTCTCTCCCGCCCTCTCCGGAAATCCACTTGGCGGAGGAAAAAAAGACGACGGCCGTGCGCGCCATCGTCTCTGCGCAACTGTCGCGCACAACACAAGCTTCACAGCGGCGACGAGCAAGAAACGCTGCCGATCGACTCGAGACGAGCCTGTGCAGTGGCCTTTCCCCGCACCCACTCCCTCTGCCGCTCGGTTCCTTTCATGGCGTCACAGCGGCGTCCTTGCCCCGGTCCGAGCCCCGAGTCTATTTCTTTTCCTCCCTCTTTGCCGCACCACTGGCTAGGGGCGCGGCATTACAGGCCGCTTGTGTGTATACAACCCCGGCCGACCCCCATTTCAATATGAAAAGGGACACTTCTGCCGGCTCCCTGCACCGCGCCACTCGACGGCGGGCGACGACAAGTTCTTCTTTCCGACACCGCTTGCAGCATGCAAGCTGTGCCACGAGATGCAGTGGAGGCCCAGTACAGCGCCACAAGCGGCGGGCGCTCCACTGCGCCTCGTGTTGTACGACCCCCCTCCCGTCATCCTCGGTGGCGGGTCACTTCACCCACTCAGCGGCTTGCGACTGTCTCCGCAGAATCCACGCGAATTGCTCCGCCATTCATGAAAACGGTGGGCTCTGAACCCCCGTGTCCCCGCACTCGTATGGGTCGGGGTATGTGGGTGCATGCGTGAGTGCAGAAGCTTGGGCGGAGGGGTTCATAGATGCATCACAACGAAGTTGTTTGTCGATGGTGCAAATGAAGGAACAAGAGAGGACGCATACGTGTGCATTTATATTTGTGCGAGATTTACTTGCCTCCGTCGCATGTTTCACGCAGCGCAGGGTATACACACGCCATTGGTTCCCTGTTGCCAACTCCGCATCTTATGCCCTTCTTTCACCTCCTGTCATGCATCCACGACCGAATTCCGCACAAATCCGGAGAGAACGTGCGGCCTTATTACATGCTCGATTGAAGCGGTTTGCCAGGCATTCTGCTGTACCTCTAAGGCTTTCATCTCAATGTACATAACTCGTATGCGTTAACTAGTAGCTCGTGTTATGCACCGCATTTAGCCGTGACACGTTCTTTCGGCAGATTGTGAAAGGCCTAGCCGTCTCTTCAATAAAGTTTTCTCTCTCTCTCTCTCTCTTGATATCCATGGGACCTCGACACATCGAAACACTAAAACTTGCACAGCTTCTTTATTACGTCGTCTTGAACAAACCTTGCCAGCCGTCAAGAAAAAAGAACGAGAAACGGAAAAGCAAGCGAAGCACACCCGCCTCTCACTAAGAACGACGGTCTTTGAGAGGCAGCCGTCGCTGTAACAAGGGAGAGCCTCTACTAGCACCTCCTTTGAGAAAGAACAGTTAGTCTATATGACCCGCAGTGCGGCGTTCCCTCTTCATTTGGCACGCGCCGTACTAAATTCGTCCCGTAGGCTTCGGCGCTTCCCTTGTTTGCAACGAGTGAGCAAATGGCTTTGTTGTAGGCGAGGTGGCGTTTTGTTCAATTAAGCTGTGCGCGCGTACATGTGTGAATGACGAGTCTCTCGCATCTCCGTGTGTGGACAAACTCCCTTTCTGTGGGCGAGGCGGACGCTTACAGACGTCCTTCTTGGTGGCTGAGATGGGACCCTTGTCCCGGCTCATTCAGTCCTGAGCGCGCGCTGTCGACACTGTCGCCCGACAGACTGGAGCGATGCGGAGTTGCACAATGGGCGACGGCGTACTTACTGGTTCGAGCCCAGCCCCGTCACCCTTTCCTTTGTACGCTTCTTTCTGTTCGTTTGTTTTATGTCTAGTTTTGTGCACTACCCCTTGTACTCGGCATAGTCAGCCTACTCCCCCCCAGCGGTTGTTCTGTTGTGAGTGCTGAGAGGGCTTGCCGGGGGCCCCTTTTGTCCGCGCTCAATATGTCTACACTACCTCACGACGGGGTGTCCCGATATTGAATGCCTCCCAACTTTTCCGTCCCGCCGGAGAAAGGAGTTGTTGGAGCTGACGAGATATCCAAAGCGCGAGGCGGTCGGCTTTCATTGCTTTCCACTCGAGAGCTCGCGCTCAAGAGAGCGCTCCATCATCATTGGATTTTGGTTCTCTAGAATTCTGTAGGTTTCGACAATCAGGTCCCCGTTCAGTGAGTCTTCGCTTTTCCTCGGAAGGGAGAGCACCTAAGCGTGTCCGTGATGCATTCTAGAAATCACAATGAATGTAGTAATAAAACGGCTACGCTCGAGGCATCCTAACGACCTGAATGAATGAGCATGTGCTCTTATATATGCTACGCCTAAGCTTGCTTACATATACTTGCCTATCATCAACGTCTCATGTAAATCCACTGCGTTACGAATGCGTCCCTCGGTTACCTTTGGTTACCACTTGTCCTGCGCCAGCCAACTATGACATGTGCCTGCTAATTTCGTAATTTAATCACTCTGCGCAATCCTGTGCCACACTAGACTGCGCCTGCCTTCCCTTAGTACTGCTAGTACACCATCTATTATTCATTCGGCGTATTAAATGTCCAGCCTGGGCCTCAGATAGCGAGCAGACCCAATATAGATACGTATATTATCATAATTGGTCTGGTGAAATCTAAGCCAGTATTGCCAAAGTTGCAAGGAATCTCAGAAGCGTGGGGGTCCATCGCAGCAGGCGGAGAAGTGTAAGCGACTTCGAAAGAATACACGCAGGCAATAGAAGAATGATATTGAAGTGAACATTTGGAGATATAAATCACTAGATGCGCTCCAGCCGAAGTTCCGTAGAAGCGACTGGAAGCACACGTATATGTAAAACGATCGTGCATGCGATTCAACAGCACGTTGCACGGTGAGGCAGCAGCAGCTTGGAGATAGAGCGTGCAGGCCTCGTGTACGTCTACAACCGGTGCGCTACGCTGTGAGTATACGCAGTACGCAATGCGCACCGGTGACGTCGTGAACGTTCAACTTGTGTTTTCGTTTCGCTCCAAACAAAATCTGCCTAGTTTTACCTTACTGAGCTGTCTTAAGTTTTCAGCGAATAAATTATTATAATACATGGTCTATCTTGTACGCTTACGTTTCTAGGGAGTTGTCAGAGATAATTATGTGCCTCAGTACCGACAAAAGTGCAGTTTGCGTGAACGTTGTTCTATCTCCTTAGAAGCTTTCGTTTTTACCCATTCTGAAGAACAATCAAGAACAATTAAGGCTCAAGTGCGTTGAAAGTTTGCACGCTTCTGTGTTATGATAAAAGGTCATAGACATACTCAGAATGCGTTTCTCTGTCTTTCCGTCTATTGCTCCTTCCTTCCTTCCCTCGTTTATATGAAATAGACGTGCTTCCAATTTAAGACAAGGTTATTTGCCGCCGTCGGCAAAACACAGATGTTGTTCATACAAGTTTTCATACGGAGACTAGCGTTGTTAGTGTTCCTCTTCAGCGCATGTTTAAACTAAACTGACGCGATAAAAAAAAAAGAAAGGTAGAAAATCAAGAAGCAGCAAGAGTATTTGGGAAGATAATTACACACGTCACAATAAGCATGCACCAGGCACGATGGAACGAAATCTGAAGTTAAATATTACTTTTACGTGCTATAATAACCGCAGCCGCTATGCAACATAAAATGCGTCAGCAACTTTTTATTGAACGCGTACTTGAATTTCGTTGGCTCATTTTGTTGTATCCATTGCTGGGAAAAAGTATTATCTTCTTGCCGCCGCTTTCACACATTGCTTTCTTCGCAAATAGTAGCACACAGCGATGGGAGGACACGGTTGAACCGCGAAAGCAGCAGCCATTCCCTGCAGCTCTGACGTCCACAGAAAGTTTGCCGTGCCGTTGGAAAAGATGGCAGACAGCGCTTTGCTGCATCTTCGACAGCTGGCGCTTCACATATTAAACCCTTATCCCCGCGGTGCCAGTTCAAGTGGTTATATATAGTGCGTGTGGAAAGTGCTCAGAACTAGGGTTCAAAAAATTAGAAACGCACGGGAATCACAGTCAAAAGGGAGAAAATTATAAAAAATTAGGAAGGGCCGTGGTCGAGAGAAGGAGAGAGAAATGGAAACCGTTTAATGGAAACAGAAGATGTCTGTCGTATACATACAGGGCTTGCTACTTCAGATGAGGAGCTTGACGCATCACCTAAAACCTCAGACAGGCCCTTGGAAGCAGACAGGCACACTTCCTTTGTAGCTAGTCACTGCATATTTGCCCGAAGAATTCCGAATGCCAGATTGATGAAAAAAAAAATGTGGTTGATCCCTCTTATATAGGAATCGGTATAGAACACGAAAGTGAAACGTGTCTTCACAGAAGTAGTGTAATGTTTATTGCACATTGATATATAATGTCTATTGGTGTTTTGTGGCTAAAGCGCCCTTAGGCGTTGATGCACCCACGCTGACGCCTGGTGGCACGTCTCCTCCATCGCGACTACCAACGTCGATGACCATGAGCAACCGTCGTGCATATGGAAGCTGCACTACGCTGCACACGCTAGCACAACGCGAAAGACGAAGCACGTAACTGACACACTAATACAACGCGCAAAACAAAGCACGTAACTGA
Source organism: Dermacentor silvarum (assembly GCF_013339745.2). NCBI lineage: Eukaryota > Metazoa > Arthropoda > Arachnida > Ixodida > Ixodidae > Dermacentor > Dermacentor silvarum. The sequence continues at coordinate 171,858,813 of NC_051155.1, forward strand.
ATCGTCACCGAGTCAAATCAGCGCGTACAGCGCGTCGTAATTGCAGCCTCCGCGATCAACTTCAGAAACATTTTCAGAGCTAATTGCGGAGGCCACGCTCCGCTGTGCTGAGTACGGTGAACGCCACCTAGGTGGCGTTGGTAGTGCTTCTTGATGCCAGCGTCCCTTCGAATGCTGGCATCGAGGCGTCGTAGTGCTGAGACCACCGAAGCGTTCACTGTCGGTGCGCGTTAGTGTCATAATGCAGTACTTCTCTTTTATTGCGATAGCAATTATATGGACACTCAAAAGCAGATTTCTGCCGTCGGCGTCGCCGTCGCCGTCGCCGTCGCCGTGAGGTTCCGTATGACGTCAATGGAGATGAAATCGTGACCGCGCGGTAAGTGGTTCTTGAGGGAAAGGGAAAGGTTGGCGCTATCTTCTGCAGCCCTTGAGGGAGCACGGCTCAGCGCCAAAAAGAACGCTGTATGTGCGAGTGAAAGGGCACGAGGGACGCGCTCTTTCACGGGGAGTGAACGCACGGCGGAGAACAAACGCGCGTTCCGCGCCGTGCTTGCTTAAGGGCTGCAGAAGTAGGCGTCTCTTTCCTCCTTTACAATCACCATATATGTGGAGCAAACGCGCCTTCTTCCGATGCGCGAGAGGCCGTGGGGGAGGGAAGGAAGGGGGAGGGAAGGGAGGCGACGTTTAGCTGCGGCACCAAGTGCCTATTTATATCAGAGGCTCCGGCAACAGTCACCAACGCCGCACGCATTTTGAGCGAACGCGGGCAAAACGCCGACGGCGTCGACAACAGTTCTGCGCGTTGCCGGTGCTGCTGCATGTCCAAGTTTATACAGCTGATAAAGCTAATATCATTACTCCGTATAGCTCTCTACAAATTTGCTATCGCAATTGATGCTTCACCTTTCAGGTGAAACTGCGACAACTTTTCTGCTCGTAGGCGGCGGCACCGCCCCGAGCAAGAGCGCGGGTACACGGAGGAGTGTTAGATATATAAGGCGCGTCTGTGTAGCTCTCTGCAAATGCGTTTGTGGCGCAATGGGTTAAACGCTCGGCGATCTATCGTCGCGGACCGAGATGTCGTGGGTTCGATTTCCAAATTTTGCATGTTTGTGGAACTTTTTCTTCTGGTTTATTTCTTTGTATTATGTTCGTGTACATTGTAAGCTGACGTATTTCCGTGACGGAAATACGTCAGTGAAGTCTTGGTGGACCCCGGCATAAAACACTTTCGTGTTAAAAAAAAAAAAAAACGCTTAACCTTGCACTCAGCCGCGCAACGCTTGAAACAACGAAGCTGGGCGATCGTAGCCAGCATTTTCCGGAAGTGCGCGCGAATTTTTCATCTTATTACTCGTGATTATGATAATTTCTTTTCGCGCGTCTCGGACTTACGGCCGTCACTGCGCGTTGCATAGCGCAGCTTGCAACACCGACGCCGCGTTCCAATGCAGACACCGCTTTCAGGAGACTCGCTCCGTGAATGCGTCACTCTCTTTCTCTCGCTCTCATAGCGCGCAAAACTTCTTCACCTCGCAGAGCACGAGCGTACGAACGCGCCAGCTGTGGACAAACACGACGATGCTCGAACGGAATCATATGGTTCGCATAAATGCATGTTCTGCAAGCGTGGCTGTACCATGTTCAAAAAAAAAAAAAGTGGCTGTATACATATAGCTAGAGTGGTTACGACGCTCGCCTTGGGACCAGGGGTACGCGGGTTTGAATCCCGCCTCGGCAAGAAGGTTTATTTTCTTTCTTGGCAGTGTCTTGATACGCACCACAAATTACGGCTGGCTGTTAAAAAAAAAAACAGTGAATTAAAGACATGCTGTTAGCGCAATACATTGTCCTGCTAAGCAACCCACGTGACTACCTACAACTGATAGCATAGACCAACAAAGTATAATGTTAGTGCATACGCTTAAAGCCATCTAGATGCATGGTAACAAACAAAACTGAGTGCTATAAGACGAAGCACAAAGAAAGGAGTGCATGACGCGAGCCCTGTCTCACAACACGTGTCGTGAGCTCCTTTTCTTTTTCCTTTTGTCCTAGCGCTGAATTTCACTTGTTACAATCGAACCAAACCAAGCAGCCTAATTTGCAGTATTAATTCATCTAATGTTCAGCATGTATGCGAAGGGTTTGCGATTGGTATTAAGTGATTGGAAGTAGTTACTGACGGTGCATTTATCGCGTTCAAGTTGTCACGTCCAACACTTGTACCTAGGCCGCGAGAAACAAATCTATATACCGCTGAATAAGAGTGCTATAGTTCATGAACATTTGTTGCTGGGCTAGTCCGTTCACACGAGAGAGGCATAATACCCTGAGAAGGGACAACGACACAAAATAAACTCTTGTCTTCAGTTTCTTTTTGTGTCATTGTCTGAAACCGAGTTTTCTTCGTAAAAGAATGGGTTGGAGTTAAAAGAGAAAAAACGCTTCCGCATCTTACCGTATCTTACCGATGTTCCCGAAAGCAGGAGAAAAATGCCTAATACATTGTAATCCAACATCTGTCAGGTGCTGCGGCGAAGCATGGAGGCTAGCAAAAAGCTTGAAACTACGGACAGGACAATGAACAGCGACTAGCAAGGGAAATAGTTAGGAACATGGCAGTGCAGATTAAAGAACAAGCGTGTACTTGCCTGAAATCTCTGATAGGAAGAAGGAATGCTGGGACTAGCAAGGGACGTCATGCGTGGAGGCGGCGCAGTGGGCGTAGGGCAAAGGTTTTTTGAAAAGCCATGAGATAAGGATTTATCGTACAGTGTACTGTAATAACCATAGTAACTAAAAAGCCAATAGACACACTCGACAACATTTTCTGTGCTTTTGGCTGGATGCACTCGGGCACCCTAACACTTGGTCTATAGGGTGCCCCAGCTACCTACGTTAGCTAAACTGTTCAACGAAAAAAAGGAACATTAAGAAAACGTGGTACAAGATACAATTACAAAACCTACGGTGTTCGGTTGTCAAACCTCCGACGACCGAACACCATAGGTACTGTAACCGTAGCTTGCACTGTGTTATTCTAATATTTATTTATTTATTTATTTATTTATTTATTATTTATTTATTTATTATTTATTATTTATTTTTATTTATTTATTTATTTATTTATTTGTTGTTGTTTATTATTTATTTATTATTTATTATTTATTTATTTATTTATTTGTTTTTTGTTTGTTTGTTGTTTGTTTGTTTGTTGTTTGTTTGTTTGTTTGTTGTTTGTTTGTTTGTTTGTTTGTTTGTTTGTGTTGTTTGTTTGTTTGTGTTTGTTGTCTTGTTTGTTGAACAGTTCGGCTAACGTTATCTGGGAAACACGGTACAGATATGGCATGCTCATTCTCCTGGCAGTTAAATGTTGTATAATACACCGCCACGAGCATCCTGTCCCGCGCTACTCCTGCAGGCTGCAACCGCGGCATCAGTCTATTTGCAAGCGCAAGGCCTTTCTATGCCCACTGAGAAATGTGCTTTAGTTGTCTTCAAAACTCATGGCACCCATGAGACCTATGCAAAATCTGTGACGCCATGTCCAGTCTCCACCAACGGACGGGCTATGACTTATGAAAAAAACTCAATGATTCTTGGGCGCCATAAACGTCCACAAGTTTTCGTGGAGCCCCCTTTTCGCATACTACATAACTGATAAGGAGACTGGTTTAGTGCGCACATGGGTCGGTACGCTGCATGTATCAGTTATACTGTGTTCTATTTTATTTATTTTTACGCTACAGCCTGCCACCGCTGTTCAGCACGTGTTAGTCTAATGCTCGTTCATTGGAGAGATTACAGATTAGGCAATACTCACGTGTTTGGGTATTCCGCGCTGTACTTCAACATCTACAACCACCGTGCTCGCCACATATCATCCAATCGCAACCTACATCGCTGTTGATATTAGGTAGTTAGCGTCCCCCATAACCAGAACCGACGCTGCAAGAAAACTATATTTCCTCGCGTGACCTTTGACATACACTTACTGGTCTTCTTTTAAACTCTTGATTGTTTCTGAATTCACCGGATTCTTCCTTAGGGCTGCAAGTGCCATCAAAGGATTCCTGCCCAGGCGCGATATTGTTGTGCCGCTTCTGGTTCGCCGTGGCATGTACGAATGCTTCCTCATTCCTGATTGGAATGGGTGATCACACCTATGTGCGACTCGTGCGGCAGCGAAGACACTATTGAACACCTTTTGTGCCTTTATCCTTGGCGCGACGCCCAGCGTGGACCTCTCAGGACAGCAGTGAACCAGCAGAACTCAAGACCGTTTCTGGAAGCGAAGATTGTTGGACATATATAGTCGAGCGTGTCGTTGGCGCAGGTAACAACGAAATCACCATAGGTACGAGCGTCTGGTCAACTTTCCTAACTTTCCTTTTGTTGTCTCACTCTCTCTCTCTCTGTCTCTCATTCAATTCCCAACAGAAGAAAAGCTGTATGGTGCATAGAACGATGCATGCGCATTATTTCTTTATACTGCCAGACGGAATGATCTTTCGTTATGCATGTAACTGAGGGAACAAAACGAAAAAATACAATTCGAAGTTTCTCTTCACCCGTACAAACGCCAGCCGTTACACCAGCGCTACATCAGACCTTTTTGAAAGGAAATATGGAGAGGTCAACGGCTTTTCCAATTTTTTTCTCTCTCTGCTCGTAGGTGTCATCACGGCTTGAACGGAAAGTCGGAAGGCCTGCCGTAAACGCACTGAACTCGTGCATTTCTTGCTTCTGCTTAAATCAAATAATATTTTATGAACGATATGGTGGTTCTCAGAACACACGATGACGCTAATACTTTTCAAGGAAACGCCGGGAGTCACCGAAAACTCGACGACCAAAACAGGTGACGAGCTGAAAAGGGCAGCAGCCTGCTTCTATATTTCCGTTCCTGAGACTCCATATGCCATTCATTCCTTTCTTGAGGCACCATTTAGCCTGAAAGCCACAAGATTGTTATATGGCCAAGAAAACTTCATTCTTATCTACAATAATCTTCTTGTCTATCGCTGTTTCTAAGTTGACGCATGGCGATCATGACGCACATTGGAAACCTGGCGCGGATCTTTTCGCCTGACCTGCGTGGCGGCAGTGACCTTAAAGCAAAAAAAATAATAATAATAAAGAATGACGGCGTACTGCTTTCTTCTTTCCGTTGAATTCGTGAGCGCTTTGCACACGAGGCAAAATAGCGTCTATTTTAGTAACGACAGCCATTTAGTCCTAGCATACGTTTAAAAAGAGCTCCTCCCAATAAGCCACGTATCGTGCGCTGTATACTTAATAGAACAAGCTCATTGACATCTTTTCGGAATAGCCCGTGCGTGCCTCTGATTCAGCACACGGAGAAAGCTAAACGCAGGAACGGCGAGGAAAAAGGTCAGCGTCGCGCAGGAAAAACAAAATCATGTCATTCCAGAGCAAACCTTCGGAAACTGCAGAACGCGCGCAGGGTATGGTTATTACGTACGACGACGGCTTTTTCAACTGCAGGCCATGGTTGCATTGTTTCCATGCAGTCGACTCGAGCGGTCGAGCCACAAGTCTGGTGGACCTAGAGAGGTCCGACCGCTTTGACACGCTTATCGTCAATCGCGTCAACTCGAACGAGTCGACAACCCACTTTCCGTTGAGCCGAGTATAAGCCCACAGCTTAAATTTCATCAGCATTTGGAGACAGCCTTCTCCATCGCAACTATATATACTCGGAATGACAGCTCCGCTGTAAAACGGCGCGAAGTTAAATCGATAGCCTGTATAACGTCCTGGAAGCACGACACATGGCCTTTGCATCTTTCTATTTTTCTTTTCTTTGTTTCTCACTTCACTTTTTTCCTTACCATTGCTTTGTCCTCTTCTTCTTCAAGGTTTCTCTTTTGGGGCAGCTGGGCGCCTCAGTGACATTCCTAACGTTCCTTTCAAATTTGATTGCGCTAGCCATAATGACTCTTTATATAACTTCGAGGTGACATTCGGGGCGGACGTTTAGAACGCACATTCTCCGCGAAATATTGTCGCATAGCTATGCATCGCTGTTAAAATTTTGAATAAAAATTTGAACAAAAAAAGCACCGCCCTTCCACTCCGTGAAGATGGTTAACCAGCGAAGCTGAAACGTGCGGCGCCGGCGTTTATCACTGGGTTAAACCCGAGGGTTCATTAAAACATTTCTCGATTATCAAGTTACACACACGTTCGGCTGTGGGGGAGAGACCGACGTCACTGACTGTATGCCTGCAGTCCGCCGTTGTCGCTTGCGTTCGATGTCTTGAGATTGTTCGGCGGCGTGGTTAGCAGCATTCGCCCGCAATTACCGCTTGCGATTCTTCGAAATTAAATTGTTTCAAAATTAAATATGTCCGTTACGTAAGACAACGAATGACTCATACCCCCTTAAGCAATGGCTCATACCCCCGTAAACGCGGCATCCCCATTACGACGACAGAAGAGAAGTGAAATTCTACGCTGGAATGATTAGCGGCAACGCATGCCAGCTGTGGAAGCAGACGACGACGACGAACGCGGGAGCAGTGGCACGAGTGCGTGCACAGCACAGACGAGCACAAGCCAACAAGCCAGCTGCGGAAGAAGATGACGACGCTCGATCCAATGCTGCTGATGATAATTTTTTGTACAAAGGCGATTTCGCCTAGACATATACTATTTCACCTAGACATATAAAGCTTTGCTTTAAAATACTTCTCCGACGAGTTCAAGGACCACCTAATCCTCGGGCATCGTCCATCATCATGCTATGTGCACTGCCTAGCTAGGTCACTGAAGCAAAACTTCAATAATGTCAACCAATCCTCGGAAGGTAGCCCACATGCACGGGAGCGAGGAGTGCTGTTAGGTTGCCATTTTGCTATGGGATAATCCGCGTGTACATCTTGAGCAATGCCTTTACGGAGTCGTGCGTGTCGCGCAAGCCAGCGAAGGAGCACGCGACGGCTTCGCGGCAGCTTGCACAGAGGGAGAGAGCGCACACGTCATAGACAGCCGACGCGATCAAGGGAGACTATAGAATCTTCGACAAGATACGCGAAGGTTACGAAGAGGAGAAAGAGGGCGTGCACCGAAACACCCTCTCAGACCCCGACACACGGCGAACCTTGCGAGAGAAGGACGGCGACAGCCAGAGCGTGCGCCAACGGATGAGTCACCATCCTCCTCGAAGACGTTTCCGCGGTCGCAGCCAAAAACGCGAGAAATGTCTAGAAGATGCCCAGGCATTTTTCATGCTATGGGAGCACGACTCCAGTCTGAAAGTTCTAGAAACGCCGGCGAAGGTGATAAAAGCGCCGTGCGGGAACCAGTAAGGGGATCAGACCGCGCCGGTGAAGAGATGGGACGTGAAGAGTGTCTGTCTGCGGAAGAAGGGGATTCTCCGGCAAGCTAGTTGACAAGTTCCTCGAGCGTCTGCATTTCCGGAAGAAGTTCCTTCGAGATTTGCCTCGAGCTGCGCCGAGATCGTCCGGTTCAAGACCAGCACGGGTCAATACGAGTGGACACTTTGTGTTCCTATTCATACTGTACTGTACGTATGGGACTCTTAGTGCTTGTCGTTAATTATTTTACAGTGTTTGTTAATTATTTTCTAGTGTTCTGAATTGAATTGTCATGTGCCTAGCTGAAGTGTACATGTGTGTATGTAACTGCTTTGTCTGAAGAATATATTTCGTTGGGTTTTGACAACTCTGAGCTCTGACTCGGTCTTTGAACCACAACCGGCGTTCGCGGGTGCACCAGAGGGCCCCTTAATAATTGCCCTTGCTTTCGTTGGGTTATTTCCGGAAGCCGGTAAGTCGGCCTTGGAATTAGGCCCGGATTTGGCCCCTCGTTCACGGGGTGTGTGACAGTGCTGGAAAACACAGTCCTGAAAAACGAAATATTTTTAAATCTTGATGTATGATAGTTGGGACACCCTGCATATACCATAGGTTAAGACATGCGCTGTTTACATATACTGTTAATATAATTAAATGCCACAATGTAAAATAGTGGCAAAATAGTAATAACCTATTTCAAAGAAAACCTAACGTGGTCTGAGCGAGAAAGTAAAACTGTCCAAGCGTGGGCGCTATTCCTATGTACCTCACTTCTTGCTTGTTCAAAGCAATAGCAAAGCCGCCGATGACGTGCCCGTCCCACATTGAAAATTCTGAAGAAAAACATACACGCACATGCATCTTGACACTTCTTTAAGGACACCGCTTTAGAAAGGTCTAGGTTCACTCAGGAACACCCACAGAAATGCTAGTTAAAGTGGGGCGCACGGGCCTCACATGCATGTCTACTCCCGTGAACCTTTCGAGTCCTCATTCCAGTCTAACAACATTGCGCCCAAGTTTCGTATGCGTGCACTGAGAACAGCACGCCTTGTGCCTCTGCGGCTGTCATACATACAGTTTGTGTAAGTGCATTTAGAACTCAGACGTTCGCCGTCCCTTCGGCGGCGAACATTTGCGCACAAAGCCTTCAGAGACGATTTTGCATCCACCTCGCTGTATATACATGCATGTCTGCATCTTTACTGAGAAAAAGCGGTAGTGCACAAAGAACACCGAGCATGTACAACACTTTGGCGCCCGAACCTCGCGAGGAGCATCTGCGCCTCCGGAAGCCGTTCACTGACTTCGCGCGGTGCGCGCGTGGTGTACCAGGACCAGCGTTATTCGTGGCGCAACTATAGCTTGTCAAAAGAAGGGGGGGGGGGGGGGGGGGCAAAGAAAAAGTGTGAAGAAAAATATTGCTCGGCGAGGACGTGTACAAAGCTTGTTTACTTGAGATGTGTGCCTGGAGCCATTGCTATAAAACCAGCCATGAGAGACGTTCGAGTTCGAACTGGCAACCGTTTTCAAGCGTCCCAGCAGTCGTATCGACGATGCAAAGGAGTGGGTTGTGTACATCAATGCACCGACCGTGCACCGACGCCGATGTCGCAAAGGCGGGGCGCGTATAGGGGTGCTGTCGCGCCCCTTGAGCTTGTCCCGTTGTTGTTCGTGGCCGCTGTAGCCTTCTATCTTTTCGCATACGGTTCATCGCGGAAAGACGGTTGGGAAGTTTTTGAAATGCACATTATATTCAGGCGGAGCAGGCACGCTTCGTGAACATATAGGTTCTTCCCCCACGTCTGTGTGATTTCTGCGCACTTGTGTTCCTTTCTGCGAACCTCATGCAGCATCGCCTCCAAAGTGCCCGTCGACGGCTTCCCCAACTCTGCTCCTGCAGTACATACAATATGTTTGTTTGTTTGTTCGTTGTTTGCGCTTAGCTCGCTCGAAGCATTCGGAAAAAGCGTTGGTGCATGTCCAGGGGATTGACTTCGTCATACTTGCTTCGTTCAGGGCGCGCGCGTCGAGAGCCACGGATTCAGACTACATATTGTTATACTGAAACGCCCAGCCATCTCTTGCTTTCTTTCCGATTAACATTTCGAAGCTGTACACAGCTTCTGCTAAGAATTGCCGTGAGCGCCGAGAGAAGGCGTCGTCTCTCTTGGCGTTCTTTTCTTCATTCTTTTTTTTTTTCATTTATCTCGTACGTGCTGACCCTACTACCAGCAAATACCTCTGACAGGAATGAAGACATGAATGGTATTGTTCCGTATACGCTCGCGCTTATGTACGGTTCACCGCTAACGTATCGGCCACTTTGACAGTAATATCACTTAAGAAAAGTTATGCAGGCACGCAGTTCAGTCACTCTGTGCGGCGAGGCCGTCCTGCAAGATGGTGCCCTCTCACACGAAAAAAAAAAAAAAAAGCGCCTTTAAACAAGTGTGCCGGATGTCGATACGTGCTCTATATTTCGAACAAGTTTCGCATGCCTGAAATTACAGGTGGTCGATATGCGCAAAGTGTCACTTTTGCAGGCATTTAGTTTCGTGGTGTTTAATTGATGGATAAGACCGGAAATAACCGTACGACTGGGGGCAATCTTAAGCCGACACAGCTGTTGGGAAACAACAAGAGTGTGCGAGATAGTGTTATTTCTTTGTGTGACCACGGGCGCACAACTTAATTGAGCCTGCGCATATAGAGACGTTGATGCACTGATCTCCTGTAGTACATTGTCGCATGTTTATAGACCGACGCATATGTGCGCCATGTCAGGAGCGCAGCAAAGGAGCAACATACAGTGTGAAAGTTTCAGAAGACAATAACTAAGCATGTGCGGTCCCATTGTGTTCCAATACAAAGTAAAAGCCTCCAAAATAGGGATTTGCTATACTATAGGCTTCCCGTGGATGTTTAGGGCATCTCTCTAGAGAGAGATGAAGGGTAAGGCTCGGAAATATCATGTCCTCTTTACTATATAACTTACACAGGAGTATAGGGTCAAGGGTGCCCACTACACAAAAGTTGTTCGAATAACGTCACCAAATGGTCGCTGAGGCCACTAAATTTCAGAAACTACAGCAAATTACGCGTTACTCTCTGATCCCTACGTCGCATGAGGATATCAAATCTACGGACTTCCTGAACGAAAACTGTTTTCAAGTTTGTGAAGCAAAATATACCCAAAGAAAAATACTTGTTACCGACTTTTGTCAATGGGCAAAGGAACAACGACAAAAGCAGTCTCCTTGAAGCATTTTGTTAATCTATAGACTGTACAAATAGGTGCTGTCAGCCACAAAAGTTAGTAGGACACAAGTTCACAAGTTCAAAAAAAAATGTGAGTATATGCTCTGTTAAAGGCATGACGCTTCTAATATAATTGACCACTGTATAGACCGCGAAGCCACTACCGACTGAAACTTTCAATTCAAGGCCCCTACCCCGGGCTCCCGCAGAAATATCCACGTCCCGTAAACTTATCACCGACTGTATGTTTTTACATATTAGATGAAAAGGGGCAAGAAAATAAAGAAAGGGAATAAGAATGGGCCTCCTGATTTCGTCTGTATACCTGTGTCTTCTTACACCCGCGGGAAGCCGAGAATGATCCTCGGCCTCCATCATCCCCCCCCCCCCCCCCTTTCCAAGTTCTTTCTTTTCTTTACACTTCTTTACCCCGTCACATGCATACAGCCGAACCGGCGCCCTTATGTTTGCTGTCAATCTCGCACGCAGATTATATTGATTCTCTACAGGGCACGCAGCTTTGTCGCACCATATAGCATACACCGCGCTTTGTGCTCTTTGTGTTCTCTTTTGGTCCCTTTTCGCTCCTCATGTTCCTGTCTGCCAAACACCGTGTGCCCCACCCTCGTTCTCCTGAATTGAGCGTCGGCTTGGTGCCCATGCAGACGGGACCCCGTTTCCCACCCTTCAGTGCTTTATGGAGCTGTTTTGTAACCTGACGTCGAGAGAATTTCGCTGACCGACAGATGCGTAATCCGAGCCTCGATGTCGTTGTTGCCGTCCCGCTGTGTGTTACAGCGCACGCGCGCGTCTATCTCTAGGCGCTTCCTACTATTTTCGCATTCACGGACTACGGCGTTCAAAGCGCGCTTGGCAATAAGCAACAACCCTGCCATAAATTTGACTTTTTTTCCCTCTGCATTCTGCTATTTCCATTCTGGCGATCTCTTGATTCACCGAAAAAAAATTCAGGCTATGTATTCTTTCTTCAGATGCATTATCAAAGTATTCAAAAAATGTCGCAGCTTCGCCCCAAAAGCGAAGCATCAATTGCGATAGCAAATTAGTAGAGAGCTATTCGGAGTAGGGGTAGTAGTTTTATCGGCTGCATAAACTTGGACACATTCGCTTACTAACTTGATAAACAAGCGTGGTGTCAGCGCGCACAAGCAAACATGAATAGATCACACTGAATGACCGCAGACAACGACTGTCACAACGCTGGCAGCAAGCGCAGCCGCCACAGCGGGCGAAGGTTCGTGCGGTCTATCGCTTCAACGGAAACTGAGCGGCGAATGCACGGCGCATACAAATGTCAGAGCCGTGTGTAGATCGCTTTTAAAGACAGTGCGGGCGACCGCCACAGCGGGGCAAAGTACAAGCGCACTTGTTGGCCGAGTAGAAGCTGCCACCCCACCCCTCCCTCCCCCGCTGCCTTCCCGCTTTTGCGTGGTAGATTGAGTGGCCAGTTCCCCTTGCGCCCGGTTGCAATATAAGCATTTGGTGCCGCAGCACAGCGTCGCCCCGCCTCCCTCCTCCCATACCCTCATGGCCTTTCACGCGACGGTCGCGTTTGCTTTCCGCCGTGCGTTCGCTCTCCGTGATAGCGCGCGTCTCCTGCGCGCTTTCACTCGCGCATACGGAGCGCGGCAACAATTTTATCGCTCTTGGACTTTATACGGAACCTCACGGCGACGGCAAAAATCCGATTGAAGTGTCCATATAATTGCTATCGCAATAAAAGGCACACGAAAACACAGTAAGCGTTGGTATATGCCACGTAAGGAAGTAACACATAATAACGACATGATTATCGCCTAACAGCGGCTCACTGCTGCGAGTGATGACCCTATCAGTGGAGCTCTTCATAGGCTCTAGTGCGTATACCCACTCACAGGAGACGTCCAGCCCTCCCTGAACAGTAAATTTTCATTGAATGCCAAGTTATTCACCCAGCTAGGGCCGTAGAGAACGTTCACCTTCCGGAACCCTGAACAGTCCAGTGCTGATGGAAGTGGTCGAGATAAGCGAGATACGTTTAGAGTATTGGGGGAAAAAATACAGAGAAGAGATCGAGCAAGGGTCGGTACAAGCATAGATAACTTTACAATAGTTTTATAATGAAGAAAAAAATGTAGAAACTAGACATTGCCAAAATGTTACACTCCAATGGATGTATAGCAATCTTGTTTAGCTCACGTGGCTATTTGTCACCGCCCCATTTTAAATGGGATGTAATTGGTAATCATCGGCATCGTAATCAGCCTAAGAATAAAGTATTCTAGCCGGTCACTACTTCGCAATTCTCACAAGAAATGCGCCAGTTTCTCTTTCTTTTAAATGTATTCTGTGAACGGATATCTCAACTGTGTTCAGCTTTGTGACTTGATGCGGGCACGGACTTCAAGTGTTCTTGAACTTCAACATACCGTCAGATTGTCCGATTCATCAGAAGAACGGACCCGCAAATAAATTGCATCACTCTGTACGCCGCTCGTCATATGCATGTATACGCGTTTGGTTCTTCGTGGTATATAGTAACATATCGTCGCTGCCACAGGCCTTGGAGGTCGCTTCAACCGAGTCACCGGGTGAAAAATAGAGCAATAAAGCGTAGAAAGAACAACTCTGAACCTGTCCTGGAATCAGCAAAAGCTCCTCTGTACTAAGCGTTGTTGAGTACGTCATTAGATGGAAGAAAAGAAAAAAAAAGGAATTAACGAAATACGGAGAAATCGCCTTTGGGGATTCAGCGCAGCGGCGTTCTAGGTACCGAGCAGGAAGCATTAACGGCATTAAGCGTTTCTTTCTCGTTCGCCAGAGGTCGCCCCCGTCGTTAGCGTTCTCGTTTAGCCTGCGGTTATTATTAATGACCGCCCAGAAAGAATCTGTGCCGTGCCTTCACACTTACTGATGCTTTCCGTATACGCATCCGAAGCGAATAAGCACAACGAAAGAAAATCTTAACAGCTGGAGAAGCCACACTAAGGGCACGCCTGTCACGTTTCGTTGAAAAGGGTCTGCCGGCATGGCAGGCTCGGAAATTTCGAACCGGAAACGCAACGTCGTCATCGGATGTTCCCTCTGGGGACCCACGCGAATGAATCAGCGAACCAACAGCGCGAAAAAACTGCGCCCCTAACGGCCGACAGGCAACAAAAGCCCACGCACCCCGAGCCAGCCCTTGCATCTGTATAAGAATCATGTACGGCTCCGGGTCGAAAGCGTACCCTGCAGCGTCTATCGCTTTGTCTTTCCTGCTGCTTTTCACGAACGAAGAGGAAAAAAGTGACTGGGGAAAAAAAAAAGGAAGCGAAACTTCTCTTCATGTATTACTTGTTCATTTCTTCCATTTTGTCCCTGGCCTGCCCGCGCCCTGACAAAGTGGAACAACTCGCGCACTCACCCTGTTTATTCGGCCTTTCTGTGGCCGCTCCAGATTTGGTGCTTCATTTACGGTCCTATACTCACCGGCGAATAAGGCGCGCCACCAGCTTGCATGCAGCCTGTCTCCGTGGTCGTCAAAACTCGCGCCAAACTCGCATTTCCGATGAGGCTAACGCTCTGTGTTTTGTTTTCTCTTTCTTGCCGGTCCCCTTGTATACCGTTATCAGCGACCGCAGGTCTTAATTTGTTTTGTCCTTCCCGCGTCGTTACGCGGCGAAAATAAACGTAAAAGAAAAAAAGTTTAACAGCCAAGCAAAAGCAGCGTGTTTTGTCCGTTAGCTCATATATACGTTCTCCTTTCTCTTCCAACCATCAGCGCGCATGTTTTTGTGTGACACGGCAAGCTCGCCGCCGCATTGTTTTATTGATGGCCTCAGCGCCCGCATACAATTACACGAAAGGCGTTGCTTTTTCTCGGACTACTACTGCTGCTGCTGCTGCTGCTGCTGCTGCTGCTGCTGCTGCTGCTCGTGCATGAGGCGAGCGTGACGCCCGAGTGGTCCTGCAAAAGTTGCTCCTGAAAACAACGGCAGTACGACGAATCACAGGCTTGACGAATCACAATAACGAAAAATGGCGGCGACTAACGCAAACGATCGGTTCTTATTGCGACCGCTGGAGCTTGATGACACCCACCAGCCGATATTACTCTTATCTCTTTCCTTCTCTTTCGACGTGGTCTGTCTTTACGTTTGTTTCTTTTTTCTCAAGCGAACTGTACGAGGGGCATTGTGACCGGGGCCGCTTTTGATTGCGTTTCGCGAACACGCAACGTTTTGAGGGCATATCCCAGCTGAACGGTGGCGCGGCAATTCAGTGCCCGGAAAAGGACAAACGAAATGAGCTCCGTAGGGGGTGTGAGGAAAAGGAGCGGGAGGTTGCGGCAGGCGCAGCAAAGTGCTATAGTTATATTGTGGCAGGCCCCCTTTGCGACCTATCCAAAAAAAAGAAAAGAAAGAAAGGAAGGAAAGAAAGAAAGAAAGGACAGGAGAATGCGCAAGGCAATCCGATGCGGCATGCGAATGTCGCGTGGATCGACCGCAGCCGTTCGCTTTTGTTTCGGCAGGCCCCCTTTTCTTTCTGTCTCCTCCTGCCGGCTAATTGTCGATAACAGCCGTTCATTCGCCGGCTCGTCGTTAGGCGATAACGAACCCCCGCCGCCCCGCCTCGCTTATACACCACAAACCGCATTCGCTTAATTAGCAAACGTCGAAGAAGAACTTCTGCGTATGGAATCGCGGGTGCGACCAGGAGAGAAAATAATACGGTTCTGTCGAAGAGAAGCTGAGGGTAGAAATAAAAAAAAGAAGAAAAAGAGTATATGCGGAGGAGGAAAAAAAAAAAGGGGGGGGGGGGATTGGTGGCCAATGATTCCGTGTACGCTATAGGTATTAGGTGCTCTCTCCCTTCTTTGGCCACGTTGTTAGTTTATGTATCTGTGACGCGCCTTCTCACGAGGGTGGCGTATGAAGCCCCGCTAGTGTACACACTACTCTGTCTTTTATTCGCCGAGAGAGAACCACAATGCGTGACTTCTTTTTTGTACGCAGTTTTTGATGTCGTAAACGTGGGCTGCGTACCCTTTGTTTGTGAGCCATCGTCATATGTATACCACAATTCCGTGAACTGTCCTTTACGACCCCAACGCGGGTCGTTATTGCCTGCCTGCCGGGACAGGCTTTTTTTTTTATTTTTATTTTTTTTCTCTCTTACCGGGCTGTAAGCAACGTGACTACGATAACAGCATTCTTTAACAAAAGCTTTTTTTTTTTCATCTCTCTCTTACTGTTCATTTAGCTGCACGCTTTTATGACCTGGTGTTTGCCGCTTGCAAATGGAACTCGTATTAGAGAGAGGGTGAACAGCCGCAATAAAGCGTTCCCTTAACAGATTAAATTATTAAAGCCCGTATAGCTTCGACGACAGCGTTCGATAAAGGCAATTATGATCAACCAGCGGCAAAGCCAAGTTCGACAAACATTTGTGTGTGTGTGGGTGGGGAGGGGGGGGGGGGGTGCATACGCGCGCGTGCGAGGAGTGCAGGCTTTGAGGAAACTCAGTGAAAAACTCAGTTTCTTTTTGCCTTGCCTTTTACCACAGGTAAGGTGTCCTTGTAGTTTGGCTCACAACTCATTTGCCGAGAAAGTTACATCAGCTATATTGCAGTACCTGAAGGCGACGGCTGTACACACGTTGTGCCTTGATTACAGCGCCTGATTGTATCCTCCTTTTCTTTCACCACTTTCCACTTGTAGTATAGCAAACTGGACAAACTCTAGTTAAGCTTCTTGCATTTTCTTCTCTCTCTCTTTGTCCCGTTGTGGCCTGACTGGTCGTCCCTAAACAGGTCGTGCAACCAGACTTTTCTGAACACGGGGCCGTGTGTGGTGGGCTGGTTGCGAATTCAGCGCGTTGTCAAAATCCACCATGTTGCCGAATCCGCCATCTTGTCAGCTCTGGTATAGGCTTACAGGGTGGCTATATATGTACACGTCCTCTCTGACTGACTCAAAGCGCAAACATATGGAGATTAGATGATATGTAGAAATTCGACAGTGTTCGGAGTGCGTAACCCTTGTAGTCTCGGGGGGAATTGGGGCGGGGGGGGGGGGGGGGGGGATGATGATGATAATTATTGTTATCGTACTTTTTCAATCAATTTTCAGTAAGAAATTGCGTATCTCATACACTGATAGTAGTAAACATACTAAACTATATAAGATCTATTTTCATACCACTCACGAAATCTCGGAGAGAGCACAGTCGATTCGACTAAAGTGTTACATTTGGGAAACGTATAACCTCATTTACTTGCGTAATAATGCGCCTTACGAAAAGAGCACTTCCACACTGAGTATCTTTCAGCAGCCAAAATGGTCTACATCGGTCTTCGGGCGTTATACCTTTAGACACCAAGTTCTGCCCCAAAACAACGACCGTACGCCATGGAGTGTTGCCGCCCATCGATGTGCAGTTTCTGACATGAAAAGAGCGTGGCCGCAGTCGAGCGAGACACGTCACGGGCTCACCAACGATGACTGGTGCTGACACTCTGTACCCACCCTGGAACATTATTCTGTCAAGGTCAAAGACATTGCAGGTGATAGTGGTTGCAGACAGTTATAACAAGCTGTGTTATAAGTGTGAAAAGTACGGCTCTATACTTCTCAACACAAGAGTACACTTCATGAGCTGCTACCTGCGTGCGCGGATATTTATCGCGCTGCATATATTGGGAACGATACATATCTCTACATAATCTGTGCACCTTTATGAACTAGTCGCGTTATAATACCTAGCTGGTACTACAAACGAACGTGGCTCCAATAGAGCCTCCACCACGAGCTCGAGGATGTGCGGAAAGATCCTCTTACGGAATTTCAAGAGAAATCTTGTCGTATGAAAGGCAGTCGTTTTCTTAATAAATGAGCTGCTCGTAGATCTCGTGCATAGTTCTCGCTGGTCATAATCCTTGGCGTGACGAGTTGCTTCAAAGGACAAAGAGGGAAAACTCCTCTTTGTATGTCAAATGTGGACAAAATAATCAACGGAAGAGTGGTCGCAAATGTATAGTCACGCTCTTACTGGTAGCTGAGCCCATGCACACTTACAAGTCAGATGTGTGATTTTACACGTATCCAACTGCGTGAGAGTGTGGAAGTCGCCGGGAAGTCACGCACACACACAGTCACGCATGTACGTACACACACAAAATACACACACACGCATGCACACACGTACAGACACGAAACACACACGCGCACACAAAAGAGACGCTCTTCTCTCATGTTTTTTTGTTTCGTCGATATTGCAGTGTGTACCTTGAACGCTCATTCGGCTTCCGTATTAACAAAATTTGCTAATATTTGAATTCAATATCGTTCGCGCGGGCGTTCTCTCACCTTCATTTCCGGGCACAACGCGCCCGTTTAAGTCGTCCGCGCATTTCGTTTTTTTTTTTTTTTTTTTTTGTGCCTAGAACTCTTCTCTTCGACGGTTCCGCTTCGGGAGTTAAGTTAGGAACCTAAGTGACTTATACTGGGCGGCACAAAGACGACGCCCGACTCTGCAGCGCGCGAACATTGAATGGGGGACGGACAAGAAACGCATTAGTGCGCACGATTAACAATGGAGGTTTCCCGGGAATGTTAAAAAAAAGAAAAAGGAAAGACATCGAAAAAAAAAACACGCAATCGAAGCACAAGAAAATAGAAGAAGGCAAGCGTGTCCCCTTATTATGTGACGTAATGAGATCGGAATAATGAAGCTCGTATCGCCGCTTGAAGGCGGACACGGGCGTGATTATGACGTCGTTAAAGGAAAAAGGTTGGACGCGCCGAGTAAAGCGAAGACGGTGGAGAATTAACGTTTCGATCGTCATTATCTCGCGGGGGGCTAAAGCCATTCATTCATTAAGTTACGGTGGCGTGTGCATGCCTCGCCCCACAAAAGGAAACGTACCAAATGAATTCGAAAAAAAAGAAAGCAAAAGAAAGCCGCGCTCTCGTTCGCTTTCAAGTCGAGCAGAAGGAACTGAGACATTCGAGTTAGATACTTTTGCCTCGAACCGTATTCACTTTTCTGGTCCTCACCCCCACCTCCTCTTCCTTCTTTCCATTTTCTTTCTTTATTTCCTTGCCTTAATTTCAGTGTTTTCGTCTTCTTCTACTTTTTTTTATTATTTCTTTATTTTTATGTTACGGAACCTGATTTCGCAGTAATGATTACTTGAAATTTCTGCGCGCACGAGTTATGCTCCGCGATCATTTGCTCCGAGTTATTATCCAAGATGAACACACTATAGGCGAGCTTCACGAAGAACTATATTAGCGAAGAAAGCCTACTTAATTGAGAGGAGAACGTTTCTCTCTTTCTTTCTTTTTCTTGAATAATTTACCTTTTCTTGTACTTCCTGCACTGAACCATTCAACCGAATTCTGTTATTTGTTGCGTGAAGCTCACGTGTTAAAAAATGACATAATTTATGAGTATAATTGTTCTCGTCATACTACTTATAGACGTACTTCACTCAGTGTAAGCCGATGCCTTGGTACTGGAAGAAAACACATGGAGTGCTCATATGCGGAGATCTGCGTAGATTTCTGCAGCTACAGATAACACACAACTGACACCTGTTAGGTCGCAGCTTCAGCACTGTTGAATAGCTTATAAATTGTTTGCTTAAACGCTGAGATATAATTATGCTTCTGTGCTGACGAGATCACCCGCGCGACGAGATCGACGAGAAGCTCGGCGCAACTGTTACGGTACAACGTTGATTACGCTCTCGATCGCAGGACTGGAAGAAACTTGGCGGAACCGCTGCAAGCTTAACTGCGGAATAGCAGCATTATGCTCTGATATACCGGGTGTTCAGAATTAATTTTACGCAATTTTTTAAAAAAATCGCCTGTGGCAGGTAGCATAATTCTTATCATTGAGCTGGGTTATTCGAAGAGGTGGACATTAGATGCACGAGAAATCGAAACACATATTCAACTAATTAAAAAAATTGACTAACGGACTTCTTAGTTAATTACTTTACGACACGTGTTGAAATTTGCGAATTGTAGCCGGTGAGTTTGCACTTGAAATTATACGTGCACCGCATGCGACACACCGAGTTTCCAGACTGTGAGTTCTGCAATGGGAATGAGAGTATAGATCATGCGCTTTGTGACTAAGTACGTGGAAGAGCGTCAAAGGTTGAACAATGACCTTACGCGTCTCGACAGCCCACCGTTGTCGGAGGACGTTATTTTAGGCCCTCGGCCAGACACTCAATCGAGTTTCAAGGCTATCCAGGCGTTACTGAACTTTTTAAAAAGTACGGGCCTGGACTGTAGGCTTTGAGCATGCCAAATTGCTTGCCATATGTTTTACATTCTCCTTCTCTCGTCATCGTCACCCGTCATGCGCCTCTTTCTTCCCTCCTTCTTTCCCTCTTCCCCTTCCCCCAACGCTAGAGGAATATACCTCAGGCCGACCTCTCTGCATTTCGTATCATTAAACTTCTCTCTCTCTCTCTCCACTTGACATGAATTTCCAGGACGACACCAGTTTCAAGATCTTATTTCCCAAAGTGTGGGACGAAATACATGGGCGTTCCGGTTACTTTTGTGCTTCAATGTATAAAACAGCATTTTAGTAAAAAAAAGTAAGTGGAACAACAGGGCATTTTTACGGCGAGTTTGATGGCGCATATCTCCAAACTGGTGTCATTCTGGAAATTCATTCCAAGTGAATACGCCTGACAAGCTCACCGGCTACAATTCGTAAATTGCAATATGTGTCGTAAAGTAATAAACTCAGAAGTTAATTAGTTGAATATGTGTTTCGATTTCTTGTGCTACTAATGTCCGCCTATTCGAATAACCCAGCTTAATGATAAGAATTATGTCGCCTGCCACAGACGATTATTAAAAATTTAGAGAAGCTTAATTTTAAACACCCTGTATATAGGGGGTCCCAGCTAACTACTTTAGCCGAGCTCTACAATTTAAAAAAAGAAAAAAAAAATACTGACTCAACAGGGTGTAAGACACGACTTTAAGACTTGTGGTTTTCGGTCGTCAGACAACACCGTAAGTGTTGCAGTAGAATACTGCAGTTTTTGTTTTGATATCTTTATTTTGATCAAGAGCTCGGCTAAAGTTAGCTGGAACACCTTATCTTAAAGTAAATAAATTGAAATTGAAAGAACGAAAATTGAAAATATACTCTGCCACCGCGACGTGCGAGGGTAGCGTCATCTGGTGGCATGTTCTCAAACAGCGCATTCGAGGAGGGGTCTTATGTTACGGACGCTCAACGCGACGGGCATGCAGGGTTGATGCCAAATTGGGCTCTATCAAATTTTTGCAGCCGTTCGCGTTGTTGACCACTGCGATTAGGACAGCTCACGCTATACTTTATTCTGGTGCGGAACAGAGCTGATATCGTCCCGAAGTGCCGACCTAACCTAAATTGGTACAGTGCTGCCAACCTCCGAAGCCAGTTTTCCCCTAACTCAGCTAAAAAAGTTTCACTTGATTTCTCAAGAGTTGTGCAAAATGTGGTCGTTCAGTTTGTCAGTACGCTTTCTGTCATTATAATTTTAGGGGCAAAGCTCCTTATAGCGGCACCCGTTCCGTCCCCGTAGCAGTAGTAGTAGTAGTGTGTAACCAGTCTGAGAAAAATGAGAAAAAAATTCCGAAGTTGTGTCCGTAGCGCGGAATCGAACCAGTGACCCCTCGCTTCCGAGCGCGCGGCGTTAGCCAACTACGCCACGAAGCGGACATGGACAAACGCACCACGATGGCTATAAATACCCAACATTAACGAAAGGCCGCGTTTCTAGCGCCTTTCTAACGCGTTTGTGCTAGCGCGTTACGGCCCGTGTAAGAAGCTGGTGTAAGACGCTGTGGCCTCTCCACCTTACCTTCAACGCGTTTCGAACGCGCTGCCCAAAGCGGTGGCAAGTCAAGTTCAAGTCGAGGAGCGTTTATGAATACGGGGGGTATACTCTCTCAGCAGTCATGTGATGGCGTCGGCAAACGCGGTGCACGTTCTGGCATGTGTAAATGGCTGCGTAAGACGCTGTGGCCGCTCCCCCTTACTAGAGAGTACTGCACGTTTTTGTGCTAGCGTCCCCTTAAGCGGGAGATCCGATGATTCCCTCCGGAGCTTCGCCCACTCATCATCATTCACCTCGTGGATCTGCTGTCATTTTTTTTTGTTATGCAAATAGAGCAAATTTCATAATTTAAATCTATTTCTAAGCTCATTTTAATGTATTCAAATATTAAGGCATCGGACTCAAGCTGAAACGATGTCGCAGTTCAGGTTGGTATGCTAATAAACACTGCCTTTAGCCGAGCTGCAATTTACGAATATCAAAGCCTGCTGCTTGAAGCCATATTCACAGAAAAAGTGGTCAGCAAAGAAATATTTTTTTTTCAGAGTTGTTCTGCACTTAGATCAAAATACCAATACTACATGGAAGCTTATTCGAAATGCTAGGAAGATGGGCGCCCGATCTCCTTTACAGAATGTAAGAGCGTCAAAACAGTGCGATATAGGACCAATGTAAATCAGGTGAATGTAAATGTTTTACACCGATGTGAAACGCGTGATGAATTTTTTAATGATGTGTGCTGACGTAGCACAACTACAACTTACGCGTAATTTGCAGCCAAGCACGAAGATACACGGCTAGTTTTAACACGAAAGTGTTTTATGCCGGGGTCCACCAAGACTTCACTGACGTATTTCCGTCACGGAAATACGTCATAGAACATATTACAAAGAAAGAAACCAGAAGAAAAAGTTCCACAAACATGCAAAATTTGGAAATCGAACCCACGACCTCTCGGTCCGCGACGATAGATCGCCGAGCGTTTAACCCATTGCGCCACAAACGCATTCGCAGAGAGCTACACAGACGCGCCTTATATATCTAAAGCCCAGACCACACGTACGCTTGCAAACGCGCGCAAGCTCGCGTCCGCGCGCCCACGCATGCGCGGATGGTGCGGCACGGCTCGTATGCGTCGAAATGCGGCGCGATCTCGGTGATCAGCTCCTCTCAGTTATCGCGCGCCTGGGCTGCCTCGCGTCGGCGCGCCTGGCTACGCAGCGACGGCGCGGTACATTCAACTCTCAGTTAAGCAGAATTATATCATGCAAGAAAGTGCTTCTTCTTCACTTTTTGTGCTGATATAACAGCTCCAAAAAGATAACAATTACGTTTATAGATATCGAAGCATTTTGAAGCACTGCCAACAACGGAATACGAAGTGGCGTCTGCCAAGGTGTAAACAAGTGAGGCCAGTGAGCGCGCGCTGTCGCGCGTATTTGTGGATGCAAACCGCCATTCCTCGCTAGGCGCGGCAACCGCAAGGCGCGTAGACGCGAGCTTACGCGCGTCCGCAAGCGTACGTGTGGTCTGGGCTTAACACTCCTCCGTGTACCCGCGCTCTTGCTCGGGGCGGTGCCGCCGCCTACGAGCAGAAAAGAGAAGTACTGCATTATGACACTAACGCGCACCGACAGTGAACGCTTCGGTGGTCTCAGCACTACGACGCCTCGATGCCAGCATTCGAAGGGACGCTGGCATCAAGAAGCACTACCAACGCCACCTAGGTGGCGTTCACCGTACTCAGCACAGCGGAGCGTGGCCTCCGCAATTAGCTCTGAAAATGTTTCTGAAGTTGATCGCGGAGGCTGCAATTACGACGCGCTGTACGCGCTGATTTGACTCGGTGACGATTCAGTTAGGTGCTTTGTCTTGCGCGTTGTATTAGTGTGTCAGTTACGTGCTTCGTCTTTCGCGTTGTGCTAGCGTGTGCAGCGTAGTGCAGCTTCCATATGCACGACGGTTGCTCATGGTCATCGACGTTGGTAGTCGTGATGGAGGAGACGTGCCACCAGGCGTCAGCGTGGGTGCATCAACGCCTAAGGGCGCTTTAGCCACAAAACACCAATAGACATTATATATCAATGTTCAATAAACATTACACTACTTCTGTGAAGACACGTTTCACTTTCGTGTTCTATACCGATTCCTATATAAGAGGGATCAACCACATTTTTTTTGTTTTCTCTATAGGTGGGCTAATATCAACTTTTCCGAATACGAATCGAGTACAAATAGTAAGTATCGAATCGAATATTGGACAGTCAAACGCCGGCGCATATACAGCAGGAACATTTATATTCGTATAATTATTTACCGCACCTGTACACTGACAAGCGCAAGAAATGTAAACTATCACAGACGAATGACCAATTTTAAACACAAGATCACCATTTGGAATTTAAAGATATGCACGAATAGCCTATCAACAACATTAGAGCCACGTTACAAACAAGTTCTCCAAACAAGTTCTCCAAGAAACGATGGCTGCTCTATCACTAGCTTCCCAAAAACGCTGAGTAAATGGTTGCTGAAAAAAGATCAGAAGTCGGGGAAAAGAAAAGGTGCCGAAGGACTTGTGTGATCTTGACACATATAAAATAGCTTGTTGCAAAGAAAACGTCACTGGTCGTAGCGTAAAAGATAGAACTGCTGGATAGCTGGACTTCCAAAAACACGAAATGGCAGACTACGAGCAATATAATCGCATGTTCTCATGTGGGCTTCCACCCCGAATCCGAAAACAAAACATGTATTGCCCATTTTATTTCTGCATTGCTTCAAAATATTTGTCGTTATCAGACTTCTGATAATTAGCGATATTTTGTTTAGCAGACGGAGGACTGTAACCAGACTCAAACAGTCGGTTCTTGCGGAATATCTAGTTATAGTTTCAAATATTCGAAAGTACGAATAGTTCGTTTTTCGAATACAAATCGAACACTACGCACTAACTATTCGTATTCGAAACTTCAAATATTCGCCCACCTATAGTTTTCGACAAAGCAAACTTCACCCAAATACATGAACAGTGGGACTCTGTCCAAGGTTGCCCTGCCTATGATTGGTTCCTGTTAAATGTTATTGTTAAGCGTGCGTAGTAGGCTGTTTAGCTCCACGACTGCATTGTCGTGCATGGCGCTTGGTATATGTGTCCGCTTACCGCCAGATTTGTCCGTGCTGCTGCGTTTGGTGTTCCAGCATACGTTTATATCGCCGGTTACAGATCAATATTTTATCCAGAATGCACAGACATCGACAGCCCAGCTAGAAGTACGAACGGCAATGTCGCAGTTACAGTACGGCTGTGCAATCAAAAGTCATAGTTCGCATCCCTGTGCGAAGGTAATTGGCGGTTATTGAAATGAAAACACGTCGTCACGCTAGCAGTTTCACCGTTTCAATTTCATAGCGCGAAATTTCTCCAGACTGGAACAACTTACCCTATTTCCTAAACATTCCTTAAAATCCCTAGATCTAGCGAAATTTCCCTAGAGTTGGCCGCACTGTCTTGGTGTCCCAACTGAAACATCAACATGCACGACACTGAAAGTAGAGCCCATCCTTGATTTATGATGTGAGGAAGCTATGTTAAATGTGTTTTATAGTGCTAACATGAAAACGTTGGGTGTTTGTGCACTGGAGCTTTGCCCCCTTACCGTAGTACAGAGCTTTGTGTCGGAAAGCTTGTAATTCTTACAAAATAGGATTGAATTATCGTGAGCTTGGCATGCAAGCATAGTACGAGCGCAGCGTATAGAAGGAGTAATTCCTTCGCGATTCCGTTGCTTCATATCGCGTATTGACAGACAAACAAGTTCAGTAAGCTGATCGCATGGAGAACATGTCTTGTGTGCAAATATTGGATGGATATGCCTCGCGCCCTCCAGTCTTTCCACTGTGACTACTTACTTTATCCATGGATGCAACGGCTCCTTCAAATCATGCGGTAACTTGTCGCATTCAAATATTCCCAATCATCCGAAACACCCTGCATGTTCTCGATGCTCTCTCATTCGCCGTACTTATATTTTATTTTCAGGTATGTCTACATGCCTCGCACGTCCTTGTGCTATTCGTCTTTGTGCTGCAAATAAAACGCGCATTATGCTTCTGAACGAAATAGGAGCGCATTTTCACTTCGAATTGCAGCCTGGCTGTCTGGCGTCGGGTTTCCCTGTCGTCCGCATGCGAAGGCCATCACGCATTCGTGTCAAATGCACGCATGCATGCATGACGAATAGTTTTTCACTGACGGCCCCGTCTTATACCCGCTTCTTCTACTATTTATTTATTGTTTGATCTTTTTTTTTTCTTGTATACCTGTAAGAATACACGCCTACGCTGGAAATCTATGCATAGAGGCCGACAAAACGAGAAGCGACGCACTCCTCACGCGCAAGTTGCGCGTAATAGCTGATGTAAATCCTCGGCGTCTTCGTTTTCCTTCCAGATTATCTCGCGCACCTTCTTTCTGGCGCCATAAATTTGATCGCGGCATCTCGTTCCGCGCCGCATTTCGCAGCGACGAATGCATTGCTTGCTGTATATGGACGGTATAATATGGCTCTTTGCTTACTTTGCTCCCATTCTTTCATTGTGCCCGTTTCGAGAACGAAAAAATGGCTCGATTCATCACGGCAGGGTGTAGAAACTGAAAACCATTCTGAATTTCGCTGAAGTTAACCTTCGTTCTTTTTAATTTTACTAGAACGTGGAAATTACAGTTACTTCTTCACGAATGTATCAAAGAAAATAGAGGGAGACTTTCTTCTTGAATGTAAAGAAAGAGGCATGATTCTTTACCGCGGCTACAATACCGATACCGATACTTTACCGATACAATACGTGCGCATTGTTAATTGTAAAGCAACTGCCATGGCCTTAGTGAAAGCAGAATTTGGTGCAATAGCAGTGTGCCTATATACCATGCAGTCGAAGGCGTTATCGGCTGTTCAAATACTTTATTGATAGAATGAAAAAAAGAAAAAAAAAAGAAAGAAGCTCCATTTAAAGAATAAAAGTAAGTTGTGGGGTTTAGCTTCCCGAACTTGCCAAGTGGGTCATGAGGGACGCAGCATAGTGGAGGTCTCCGGAATAAATTTGACCACGTGGGGTTTTCAACGCACACATATACCGGGTGTTCAAAATTAAGCTTTATGGTTTTCTTAAAATTCGGCACTGGGAGGCACGCGAAGACCACATGTGCAAATAAGTTATGTGGCCAGGAGGACACAAAGTAAGATGATAATCATCGCTGTCAGCTAGCAGCCGAATGAACTAAAATTGAATAATTAACTTGTTATTGACTGCAGCAAGTGTGTATGTTTGTATTCAAAAGTTAGAGGCAGTCGTGTTTCTACACAGTTTCACTTGGAAGAATTCTTTTAGCATGTCTGTGCTCCGAGATCATCATCAGCAGCAGCATCAGAATCATCATCAGCCTATATTTATGTCCACTGCAGAACGAATGCATCTCCCTGCGATCTCCAATTACCCCTGTCTTGCGCTAGCTGATTCCAACTTGTGCCTGCAAATTTCCAAACTTCATCACCTCACCTAGTTTTCTGCCGTCCTCGACTGCGCTTCCCTTCTCTTTGTATCCATTCCGTAACTCTAATGGTCCAAGATATCCGACTCCAAATTATAATTGTCGTTTGCGTGATTACACCTGCAAGACAATGAGAATCGGCGCAAAGCTCCTTCCCGATGTGACGCGGCTGTTGCGTGCGGCGTTTAGTCTGACAACAGGGCGGAGGCATATGCAAATATGATAACTGTTCCCCTTCCCCTCTCGGCTGGTGAAATCAAGATATGACAGCGCGGTGTGCCGTACGCAGGGCGCATGATCCTGTTAAACGCGATAACAGGAGATTATTTGAGATCGCACCGGAACATTATATTGTGAACGCGTTAACTTCACTGTCATCTACTAGAGTGCTTCTGGAATAGCGGCGCCTGTGTACGGAAGGATAACCAAGAATATCCACGTGGAGTCGCTGCGTGCTAATATGGCTGCTTCTGGCGGGATGATGTATCCTACCGAAGAAAAAACAGACGTGGTACTTGTAATGGCTGAGATGAATGGCAACGCTTCATTGGCAATGCGACCATACGCGGCTCGCTACTCACACCGTCCCCTTCCACCTAGGCCTACCTTCATTAACGTGTTGCGGTGCTTTCGCACAACAGGGTCAGTCCATCGTCCGACACAGACCAGGAAGACAATCGTCGATGAAGACTTAGAAATCGACGTTGTCGCGTGCGTAACGTCGATGAAAACTCAGCATCCGACAGATTGTCGATCAGTGCGGTCGCAGCGTTGGAACAGTCGCAAATGTGTTAAGAAAGCATAAGTTCCATCCCTGTCATGTTTACCTTCACCAGGACCTAAGTGAGGCGGACTTTGAAAGGCGAGTTGACTTCTGCAATTGGGTCCTGATCAAAATTGGTGAAGAAAATGACTTCTTACACAGAATAACTTGGACAGATGAAGATCGGTTTTGCCGCATGCAATGACACTGTCAATATTCACAACGCGCATTATTGGTCACAAGGAAATCCACACTGGCTACGGCAGCACATGCATCAACTTCGCCGGAGTGTGAATGTTGTGTGAGTGTGTGTGTGGAGTGTTGCATACTCGGGGACAGAGTCATTGGACCTTACTTTTTTGAGGACAACTTGAACGGAAATATGTACATGGACGAAATATTAGGTGTTGTCGTCGACGACTTTGTCTCCAATATTTCCCTTAATGACCTGCGCCAAGTGTGGTTCCAGCACGACGGAGCCACCACATTTCTCAAACACTCAAACACGGCAAAGAACTGGTTGGACACACGTTTTCTACGACAGTGCATGAAGCGTGCAGAAGCGATGTTTTGGCTGCCGAGGTCCCCTGACCTTTCTCCGCTGGACTTTTTTTCTTTGGGGCTACGTTAAAGATCGAGTTTATGCAACAGAGCCTAGTGATGTCAACTATATGTAGCACAGGATAATATTTGCCTGTGCGAGCATCCGTCCAGAAGTACTGCGCATAGTTCTATGCATAGTTCTATACTTCTATGCGCAGAAGTACTGCGCATTGCCGAGAGGGGAAGGGGGACAGTTATCATCTTTGCCAATGCCTGCGCCCCGTTGTCAGACTAAACGCCGCACGCAGCAGCCGCATCACATCAGGGAGAAGCTTTGCGCCGATCCTCACTCTCTTGCATGCGTAATCATGCCAACGACAATTAAAATTTTGGGTCGGATACATCGGAGCACAGACATGCTAGAAGAATTCTTCAAGTGAAACTGTGTAGAAACACGACTGCGTCTACCGTTTGAATACAAACATACAAGCCTACTACAGTCAATGAAAAGGTAATTATTAAATTTTAGTTAATTGGCCTGCTGACAGGGATAATTATCATCTCACTTTGTGTACCCCTGGCCACATAACTTATTTGCACAGGTGGTCTTCGCATGCCTCCCACTGCCTAACTTTAAGAAAACAATAAAGCTTAATTTCGAATCCCCCTGTATATCTAAGTACACGCACGGCCGTTCTTGCATTTCGTTTTTACTTAAATGCGGCCGCATCGTCAGGGAATCGAATCGAAATGCGGTCGCATGTTCTCTTCACGGCCGCAATTTATATTGAGGTATGTACGTGTCCACGCTTTAAATGGTGCGTGCAAGTTCGCTGAATACACATCCCACTATTTAAATGGACTCGTGTGTGTGCACGCACGCACGCACGCACGCACGCACGCACGCACGCACGCACGCACACACACACACACACACACACACACACACACACACACACACACACACACACACACACACACACACACACACACACACACACATATATATATATATATATATATATATATATATATATATATATATATATTGTACTGTGAAATAAGGAGCAGTGGGGATGTGTCTGTGAGAGAGAACGACGAGAGACATAAACCTTGTGTCGTGCTCGATCGGCTGTGCTACCTCTCGCTACTTTATCGTGCTAGTCGCGAACGCTGACTTCCCCAAGTGCTTCGTAACATTTGGTGGAAGGTGCTGGACCTGGTGCAAACCTGGATCTCCGCAGCCGGACAATCCCTGTCACATCTCCCATGCCTGAGGAGACTCGTCCTACCGATCCACCCCTGGCACCGCCTTCGGTCGTCTGTCCTGGTGCGCCACGCCAACGGGATCCTCCCGTATTCAATGGCACTGACGATCATGACGTAGAGGACTGGCTGTCATCGTACGACCGAGTGAGTACCCACAACAAATGGAATGACGCTGACAAGCTTGGTTACGCACAGTTCTACCTGTCCGGGGTCGCCCATCTTTGGTTCCGCAACCATGAGGCTGACTTTTCTACCTGGACAGCATTCAGAACGAAACTTCAAGAAGTATTCGGTCGCCCTGCTGTGCGTAAACTTCGGGCTGAACAACAGCTTCGCTGTCGTGCCCAACAAACGGGCGAAAGCTTTACCTGCTACATTGAAGATGTAGTTGACATTTGCCGGCTTATCAACCCAGATATGTCCGAAGATGACAAAATTAAGAACATATTGAAAGGCATAGACGATGACGCCTTCCAAATGCTCTTGTCAATGAATCCGCAGACGGTCAACGACCTCACCTCGCTTTGCCAGAGCTATGAAGAGCTACGCAAACAACGGCTTTCTACGCGCCGAGCTTCCGCTCCGGACGTCACGCTTTCATCTCTGGGTGACGGTGCCAGTGCTACTTCTTCCAGTACAGCAATCTTCGACCAAATCAAGCAATTTGTACGAGAAGAAGTGGCCCGCCAGCTCTCTCTTCTGCCTGCCAGTCAGGTGTCGGAGTCACCCTTGTCTCCTGATCTCCGTCAGGTGATTCAAGACCAAGTCGCTAGCGCCGTGCCACTTGCTCATCAATCGCCTCCTACGCCTGTTCCACTTACCTACGCTGCCGTTGTCGCAAATCCAAGGCCTCCGTCTGCATCTATTCAATCCAGACCTACCAGCGCTTTTCCCTCACCTCCGCAAGTAGCTGCAACATATGCGCCTCCAAGCAGCTACTGGCCGCCACAGCAGCCCGTGCGCCCACCTCGCCAATATATCCATCAGTCTCAGCCCGCTGTTCTCAATCCATGGCGCACTCATGACAACCGCCCTATCTGTTATTTTTGCGGCCTGCCTGGGCATGTAGCACGGTTTTGCCGCCGGCGCGGGTGGTATCCTTCAGATTCTCCGAGGGCACCAAGCAACGGTTTCGACTCTGCGTTCCGTTCCGCTTCTGCCGCTCAGCAATTCGAAGCCTCACCTCCTGCTTCCCGAAGCTTCAATACCCGTCGGTCTCCGTCACCCCGTCGGCGTTCTCTGTCGCCGCTTGTCCGCCGCCCTGAAGCTCTCCGAGAGGAAAACTAAGGAACGCAGTTCCGGAGGCAAGAACTGCGATCTCAACGAACTGCTCAAGACCTAATTTTTTTCCTGCGAACGTCCTTGAAGTTTATGCCGAAGACATTGTCGTCCATGCGCTTGTAGACACGGGAGCAGCAATATCAGTGATTTCGAATCAGCTTCGTCTTCAACTAAGAAAAGTCGCGACACCATATTCTGCTGTTTCCTTACGCACAGCAAGCACGGCGCCGATTGAACCTTTAGGGAAGTGTACCGTGCGTGTTCTTATAAGCGGCACTTTATACCGTGTTGAGTTTGCTATTCTGCCCCGCTGCTCCCATGCCATGATTTTAGGATGGGACTTTCTGTCATCTCATCGTGCCGTTATAGATTGTGCCCGTGCTGAACTTGCTCTGTCGCCATTCGGCCCCAACGTTTTTGAAGACACTGATGACGCTTCCGGTCGTGTGCTCGTCACCGCCGACGCCGAGATTCCTCCACACTCTGCCGCACTTGTGCCCGTATCCTGCGTTGGCTTTTCCGACACCACAGTTCTTTTCACGCCGTCTAAACTTGTTGCTCGCCGTCATCCCTTCTTGCTTCCTTTTGCCCTTCTTGCCATTCGACAAGGTTCCAGCGCACTTTATGTATCGAACCTGTTTCCTTGCACTGCTAGACTGCTCCACGATGAGTGTCTTGGTTATGCTGATGCAATCGAGCCAAGCTTCCTTTATGATGTGCCTGACGACCCGGATTCTCCTCAGGTTGACGCTATGGCCCTTCAAGTTTCTCCTCCGACGCCGCCATGTGACCCAACATTTTCCCGATGTATTGATCCCAACCTCACTCCAAGTCAGCACGCCCAGATCGCCAATCTCCTTGACCGCTTTCGCACTTCATTCGACCTCCAACCATCTCGCTTAGGTCGCACTTCCACTGTTGTCCATCACATCGACACCGGCAACCATGCGCCTTTACGCCAGAGGCCGTATCGTGTATCCGCCACGGAGCGTGACGTCATCGCTGAGCACGTTGGAGACATGCTCCAACGCGGTGTCATACAACCTTCGCACGGTCCCTGGGCTTCTCCTGTTGTGCTTGTCAAAAAGAAAGATGGTACAATTCGCTTTTGCGTGGACTACAGGCGCCTCAATAAGATCACCCGCAAGGACGTTTATCCACTACCTCGCATTGACGACGCGCTAGACTGCCTTCAAGGAGCCGAATTCTTCTCATCTTTAGACTTGCGATCCGGGTATTGGCAAGTGCCTGTGGCTGAGTCAGACCGCCCAAAAACGGCCTTCATCACACCCGACGGTTTATTTGAATTCACCGTGATGCCATTTGGCCTGTGTAATGCGCCTGCCACATTTGAAAAAATGATGGACAACATCTTGCGCGGCCTCAAATGGCAGATATGCCTTTGTTACCTGGACGTCATCGTCATCTTTTCACCGGACTTTCCTTCCCACTTACTTCGACTTGAACGCGTCCTCACATGCGTAGCCGATGCTGGCCTCCAGCTTAACTTGAAGAAGTGTCGCTTCGCCGCCCGGCAGCTGGTCATCCTCGGCCATGTCGTGTCGAAAGAAGGTGTACTCCCTGATCCGGCGAAACTACAAGCTGTTTCCCAGTTTCCGCGACCAAAGACCTTGAAATACCTGCGCAGCTTCATTGGGTTAGCGTCATACTTCCGCCGTTTCATCCGCAATTTCGCCACCATAATAGCACCTTTGACGAAGCTTCTTGGTGGTGACCACAACTTGTCGACCTGGTCACCAGATTGCGATGCGGCATTCACGAAGCTGCGTCGTCTCTTGACGTCTCCCCCAATCCTGCGCCATTTCGACCCAAGCGCTCCAACAGAAATCCACACGGATGCCAGTGGCGTCGGCCTTGGTGCCGTTCTTGCTCAGAGAAAGGTTGGCTTCGATGAGTACGTCGTCGCCTTCGCCAGTCGTGCACTCACTAAACCTGAATTGAACTATTCAGTAACTGAAAAAGAGTGCCTGGCTATAATTTGGGCCATAACCAAATTCCGCCCGTATCTCTATGGCCGCCCATTCGACGTGATTACTGATCACCATTCGCTGTGCTGGCTGTCGTCCTTAAAAGAACCATCCGGTCGTCTTGCTCGATGGGCGCTTCGACTGCAGGAGTACGACATTCGAGTGCTGTACCGTTCTGGCCGAAAACACTCGGATGCGGATGCCTTGTCTCGTTCGCCACTGACAGACAAGGTTACCTCCCCGAAGGCCCCATTGTCCGAGTCTTCCCTTGCTGCCACGGATATCCTTCTGGAGCAGAAGAAAGAACCTTGGATTGTGTCAATGCTCAGTTTCTTGTCCACCGCATCGACAACCACTACCAATCGCGCCTTACGTCGCCAAGCCCATCACTTCTCCATTCGCGACGGGCTCTTATACAATCGTAACTACCTCCCGGACGGCCGCAAATGGTTGCTTGTCATCCCTCGACATCTACGTTCGGATATTTGTGCAGCGTTCCACGACGATACCCAGTGCGCACATGCAGGTGTACTAAAGACATACGCGCGTCTACGCCTTCGTTACTACTGGCGAGGGATGTACCGATTCATCCGTCATTATGTCCGCTCCTGTCTCGTTTGCCAACGCCGCAAAGATCCCCCTCGTCGTTCAACCGCTCCATTGCAGCCTTTGCCTTGCCCAGCACGTGCTTTTGATCGAGTAGGCATCGACATTTATGGACCTTTGCCAACCACATCAGACGGCAACCGCTGGGTAATCGTGGCCATCGACCATCTTACGCGCTATGCGGAAACTTCCCCTTTGTCCAGCGCTTCTGCACGTGACGTTGCCTTGTTTCTCCTGCGCCACATCATCCTTCGCCACGGAGCTCCCAGGGAATTACTCAGTGACAGAGGCCGCGTCTTCCTCTCCGACGTCATCGAGGCTCTCCTCAAAGAATGCCGCATTATTCATCGCACCACTACTGCATACCATCCGCAGACCAATGGCATGACCGAGCGCTTTAATCGAACTCTTGGCGACATGCTGGCCATGTACGTTGCATCCGACCAAACCACATGGGACCATGTTCTACCATTTCTGACTTACGCTTATAATACCGCCACGCAGACGACCACGGGATTTTCGCCGTTCTTTCTCCTGTACGGACGCGAACCTTTTTCCACAATGGACACTATCCTTCCGTACCGCCCTGACAGCACAGAAACCACTACCTTGTCTGAAGCTGCTGCACACGCTGAAGAGTGTCGCAAGCTATGCCGTATATTTACGTCAGAAGACCAGCAACGCCAGAAGCAACATCGAGAAACTTCACATGCTCCTGCATCCTATGCTCCTGGCTCGCTAGTGTGGCTTTGGGTTCCAGCCCCTACCCCTGGACTGTCACCGAAACTCGCGTCGAAGTACCAGGGCCCCTACCGCGTGATCGAGCAAACGTCTCCAGTCAACTATATCGTGGAACCGCTCGAGCTATCTTTGGATCATCGCCGTCGAGGACGAGACATTGTGCATGTCCAGCGTCTCAAGCAGTACTATGATCCGCCTGTCTTGTCCTACCCCTAGGTCGCCGGGACGGCTTCTTTTGTCGCGGGGGAGATAACTGTACTGTGAAATAAGGAGCAGTGGGGATGTGTCTGTGAGAGAGAACGACGAGAAACATAAGCCTTGTGTCGTGCTCGATCGGCTGTGCTACCTCTCGCTACTTTATCGTGCTAGTCGCGAACGCTGACTTCCCCAAGTGCTTCGTAACAATATATATATATATATATATATATATATATATATATATATATATATATATAAACACCGGCATTCACGTACACACAAACGCACACAGACAAGCAAGCATGCGCACGCACACATACACACGCACACACAAGTTGTGACCTCGCGTGTGTCAGTGCGAACTACATCAAACAATGAAAATTTAACGCTGGCGGAATTAAAGTTGAACATAGCGCTGCAGTGATGACGTACTACGGTCAAAAGCCGTACAAACTGGCCGTATAACATAACGGAGTTTTGGCTCTGTCGTCGGCCGCCATCTACGGAGCAAGTGCGGAGTTGTTAAATGACGTAATTCCGCTGCTACAGTTTTAGGACCGCGTCCCCTCAGTGCTCCGTGTACTGCCGTGCTCTTCTTGGAAGCACTGCCCTTGAGAACAGAGACGTTGTGAGGTCAAACCCACACTTGCGAAGTTCGGGCTACAAAAAAACAATTCCAGGAATCGGGGACATCAATAACCTGCACTAAAGCCCCTAACCTACACTTCTACAGAGGCCGCAAGCGGGAAAGAAGCGCAGTTTATGTAGGAGAAGAGTCTTTTTTTTCGCAAACAACTGAACAGACATGAAGACAATCAACCCGCAATATTCATAGGAAGCACATTCTTAGCGCCTATTGCTGAACGTGACGCATAATGAGGAACGTTTTCTTTTTTTCTTTGCCGCTTGAAACTTACCGCACATTGTATATGCACAGTTTGAAGAATATATGGGAGACTGTGGAAACAAACCGAACTCACACTGACGTGCGGGCGATGGGATCCTGGCGCGCAATTCGAAATATTTAACTTTGACATACGTTTTCTCTTTTAATAATCACTGTATTACCGCGAAATTAACGAAAACAGAGTTGTAAAATAATACATTGTCCGTTTAAACTGAGTTCTCTCACAATGTGTCCCTTTAAAGAACCTCCTCGGCCCCCTCGGCTTATGTCGTGGGGTCGCGTTATTGTGCGAATTTTTGTTGCGTAATTTTTTTATTTGTTTCTTCTATCACCTTTTATTCCCTTTACCCCCTTTCCCCAGCGCAGGGTAGCCAGCCGGTATCTACACTGGCTAACCACCTTGTATTTCTTTCCCTTTCTTTCTCTCTCTCTCTCCTCGGCCTAAATATACAGCGGCCCTGGCGTCCTTATAGCCAGACTGCGTTCATTTCTTTTAAGCGATGGTTCGTAATCGAAATTCATCAATCAGTAAACCCGTCCATTATTTCCCTCGCACCTCCATTTTCCTGCTGCGGTCCACTCAATACGTTGGCGCCTCGCTTTCACCGATGCAGGTAAAATGACCGCGACGTAACAACTCGAGCGCAGTGAGGAAAGAAGCAGTTCTGAGCGACAATTCAAGTGCGTCGTGTGCCGGTATGCACCGGTGCCACCTCGTTATTAACCCCGGCAAGCGACGCAGCACTTGCAAATGCGTTTGCCCACCAACCAGATTAACCCGAACTCAAAGCCTACATGCCACAAACGCCCGCAGCTTTATATTAAACATGCAGAACAGTGCGGCGGCGCGCTCATCTGTCGCACGACGAGACACTCATTTTTCAGCTCGCGCAATTTACTCTCCTCACGACGGGAAGCATGGTGCAGCACTCTCTTCGCTGGTGGCTGGCACAATAGCCGAGCTAACAAACCGGCTGCCGCCGCCGCCCCCCATCCCGCCTCGCTTTTGTGCCGCCGCCTTATAGCGATATATGCCCGCGGACCACACCGTGAAAACGAAGAGAGCAGTTGTCTCGCATCCATACAGCCACCGGCTCGTCTTAATTGTGTCCATTATCAGCGCGGAACCCAGTGGCATCCTGCGTGCGTTATGCGCGTCAACAAGAGGGGGCGCGCGAGGCGGCGGGTGTGCCGGAGATGCTTTTCTGTGAAGCCGACCCGCCAGACAGGGCGCACAATGAACGGGGACGGCTTGGCTTGCGGCGAAGGTGCATTGCAAGACGCGCTGTGTTTGTGGCCCCGTGTATGCGGCATACATGGGAAGCCTCTCTCGGGACTGCTGCTTTATGCCGCCTCATAGAAACGGGCTTTTCAGGGGGAGCGCCGCCGACACCGCGCCGTTTATACTCGTGCAAAAGTTGGCCGCACATTGTCGAGCTCGTGCGCGCTGCCTCTGATGCATCGTGCGGTGGGCGGTGCGGACACACACATACGCACGTATAGTTCTACATACACTTGGCCGTCGAGCGGAGCGATGGAGACGGCGTTTTTGTTCTCGGCTCCTTTGGGAGCCCCGGGTGCCCTCTCGGAAGAAAAGGGAAAATGGCGCGAGCTCTTTCTCCGCGCGCGACGGTTCTTCCGAACTAAGCTGCGAGAGTGCGTCGCACTGTATAGTCACGCGGGCTCAAGGCATTGGCATATGGCGCGCGCTGTGCTGCCCGCAGTGGAAGCCATTGATATGTTAATAGCCCGCGTTATAAAAGACCGAACCACTCTCGGGTTCGTTATATTGTCTGCGACACTATGGACGCTCATTGAGAAGCCGGAGCAGATAAGAACGGCGCGCGTGTGCCGAGCGAGAGGCGGGCCCAGGAAGCCGAGCTCGCTTTGAGGTCGCGCCAACTGTAATGTTGCGTGCTTTGTCTTTTGGCGTTACTTCACAAGTGTGTGTGTGTGTGTGTGTGTGTGTGTGTGTGTGTGTGTGTGTGTGTGTGTGTGTGTGTGCGTGTGTGCGTGCGTGCGTGCGTGCGTGTGTGTGTGTGTGCGTGCGTGCGTGCGTGTGTGTGTGTGTGTGTGTGTGTGTGTGTGTGTGCGTGCGTGCGTGCGTGCGTGTGTGCGTGTGTGTGTGTGCGTGTGTGTGTGTGTGTGGGGGGGGGGGGGGTGCGTGCAGTGCGTGCATGCGCGTAGACTATCCGCAGTGCATATAGACCATCCAGCTACACTGAACTGTTGACACGGCACTTAAACAGTTATCCCAATTCAGTATTGTTACTGAGCCTTTCCGGTAGCAGCCAAGTGCAACCGCACTTGCCGTGTGCCAGGACCCGATCAATGCATGCACGACACTGATACCGACATCCATCTGTCGTACACCAGTATGTATACAGAATCTGTAGTATGCAGCAATGGCGACACACCTCGTAAGCGGCAGTAGTCACATTGTGGCTTGCCTGTTGTGCCAAGATCTGGTGATCTCCATATAGGGCTGGTCTCCGCTCGTCATCGGAATGCTGTTTTGAAAATAGATCGCTTAGCGAAGGCATCGCGATGAACATGAAGTCAAACCTGGGTGACCATGCGTGTGTACATTTTACGTGAGTGACTTAACTTTATTTGAAAACCGGCGATTGGGAGGCCCGGGCCTCCCAATCGGGCCACTGGGAGCTGTTGCTCCCGCACGGCATCAGGCGCGTAGCCAAGGGGGGGGGCTGATGGGGCTTCAGCCCCCCCCCCCCCCCCCGAAATTTTTTCGTGCGGGCACGCACCACCGACCAAAACTACCACCGACGCCGGCAATCATTCTGGATTTTGTCTACAATGTCTTTTTCACGCTCGAAAAGACATTTCGGCACGAACATTGCGAGCTGGGGCTGGATTTCGTGACAACGCCTTTGCACCTGGAGTCACGTAACGCAAGGAGCCCCATCCGAGCACAATCTTTCAACGGCTTTTCGATAGCGAGCGGGCGCGTTGCGGCATCTCGCAGCGGCCGCGGAATGTACGGAGCGCATGGATTTCAATTACGAAACTTCATGGGTATAAAGTTCTCATAAACTTTGACGCGAAAGGTGCGCTGACATTTCCAAAGGCATGCTTTAAAAGATTTTCAATTCTAGAACTTTATGGGGTTAATGTTCTTATAAACTTGGGCCAACATGCGCGCACTGGAACGCTCGTGTCCAAGCCGTTCCATAAATAGAAGCGCGCGCTCGCAATCTCCCACACACACGAAAATACTAAATATCACCGTGACTGTCAGCTAGCAGCTGATAATTGTCTCCAAACATTTTCAGGAAGCGTGCCTAATGTGATTGATTAGCTGGACCAGGGCAGGCAAAGTAAAATATGAGAAAACAGAAGAAAGTAAACGGCCTATTATTGAGATTTTTTTTTTTTTTGGGGGGGGGGGGGGGGGCGACAAGGTCTGGCTCTCCGTGGCCACAGGGACAGGGGACCTATGGATTTAAGCAATGCCCCTGCTGAAAACACAGGCATTTTCAGAGTGCTTCTTCGATTGCGAGCTGATTGTGGAGATACATATCTGAAGAACCATTTGGAAAGTTGCCCCAGTAATGCCTCGTATTTAAGCCCAGACGCACAAAACCAAATTATAGAAATTTGTGGTGACATTATCAAAGAAAGCCTAGATTCAAAAGCAGGCTGCTTCTCCATACCTCCTGACGAAACGACGGACATCGCTGGAATCGAACGGCCTACTGTTTGTGCAAGGTACCTAAACAAGGATGCCAACGACATCGAGGAAGTGTTTTAGGTTTTAGAACCGGAATCCTCTTTCTCATTGCGACTGCAGGTTCTATGTAAATGTGTAAATACTGCTGCAGCTTCTAGTCACCCCTCCAGTGACCACTGCTAGCGCAGAGAGAATATTTTTTTAACAAGAGTTTACTAAAAAACTACTTGCGCTCTACAATGTCTGTGGAAAGCATGGTTAGGCTGGCGCTTCTAGACAGCCACAGAGACGTCGGCATCAACGTGTCCGAAGTCATTGACCGCTTCGCTCAACTTTCCCGCCGAGAGAAGTTTGTCCTTTAGATAGCGAAGCAGCAAAAATCAATGCAAGTAAAAAGCACTGTTCCTTCAGGTCCATAAGTTCTTAATTATGAAAACGTATGACTGTTCATTAGCTTTTAAAACCGCAGAAATTTTCGCCGTTTATTCTAGCAGTTAGCATCATGATCACAATTATCACGCGAATACAAAAATTACGAGAATACCAATAACCAATTTTGACCGACCTTGCTCATTGAAAGCCCGGCCCACGCGGCTTTCGCCAAAAACACACTCGGATATTGGGTAGTTCAACTTACCACATCATCTGTGGCCTTCGTTTGTCCTTTTCTTTCATTTTCAGCTACCTGCTTTTATTTCTTTTTTGAAACGAAGGAATACCCTCCTTTAATTTTGGGTGCAGAATAATTGTTGGCGATGTGCAGGCAGTGAAATTACACATTTTCGTACTGATTTAAGCATTATTCCTCTATTATTCTACCCACATGGCGCTGTCGCGACCGCTGCATGGCCCAAGTAC
This sequence comes from Dermacentor silvarum, assembly GCF_013339745.2. NCBI lineage: Eukaryota > Metazoa > Arthropoda > Arachnida > Ixodida > Ixodidae > Dermacentor > Dermacentor silvarum. Next base: position 171,898,662 of record NC_051155.1, read on the forward strand.
ATATCACGATTTCTGCGATCATAGTTATGTTCTTGCCTAGATCATCTGTCTTTCTGTGCGCAAAGTTTACTATCTGTGATTGAGCAACATGCTTATTTGTCTTCTTTGACGCATTATATACACTGACGTTTGCTTAAATACGTAGATTTATTGGAGACTCATACGTATTTTTAAATATCTTATTGCGAGGTTTTGTGTATACAAGCAGTTAACTTTGTTTCCAGCGACTCTTTTTTTTCTTTTTGCCCTTTAGCGAATTGTATCTTCGCATTTGTATATTCCATTCTATCTTCGCAATTTCTAATATATAATTTGCAGAACTCCCACTTTTTATTTGTACTCACTGCTGCGAGTATTATCTTGGTGTAATTACAATACACGACGAGTTACAGCTGCCCCTGCGCAATCGATTGTAACGAGGGATAGCGTCATTGAGGTTTCTTCCTGGGCGTTGCATATGTAGAAAATCTAAACAAGGTTATTGAATGACAAAGATTCTTCAAAATATTTGTCCTCAACTTATTCATTTCATGGCCTTTACGTTTTTCATATAAGCTGCATGTACTGCTTTGCTGGTTACGAACTGATATTGACCCTTTTCGCGGCCATCCCGTGGGCGCTGCCATATTTGATCACGTGGTGACGCGTCCATTGCTTGCCTAAACTGCCTCCGTTGCCTCCTTGTTTACAATGGAAGTGTATGACGCCGGCGCGGCTTAGAAAACCTCTGTTTTCGGATATATCATTGACGGTGACTAGATGGACGACACAAAGCTTTGATCACAGCTTCAGAGAACATGCAAAAGCGCTTTCGGAGCTGATTAAGCTATGTCCAAATGGCATAAGCAACGTATACGGTGCTTGTTCTAAAAGCGGGGCTAAATATGTATTCCAAGCTGTCCGATTATGAATTCAGTGAAAATTAGTGTGTTTTGCTCTTTGTTCTTTATTCGGCAAATATTTTGAAGCAGTGGCTTGTCAGTTTCTGACTCAGTGAAGTTCCTCGGTGCGGCCACTATCTGATTATTTTCTGCCTAATCACTCGCGGGTGTGCTCAGTTCCGAATCCGATAGATTTGTTCTTGCTGCGGACAAGGCTTGAAACGTAGCTGTTTTGTACATTGTAATACCTTGTAGCAAATATATATTACAGCTAGTTACTTGCTTACTCTTGTGGACCATCACGAAACATTCAGCTTCGACCATTGGTTCGCCATAGGTGTAGTCCGCCATTTATTGTGTGTATACAGTGCCCATATATTCAAGTGTGAGTCCATTCACTTATTCTTGATACGTCGGCGATAGAGTGGGCGTAAGTTTTCCTGCCATTTGGACAGATGTGTATAGATAGCGTGCGCGAAACTTACTATGACAGGAAGCGGTGCTACTCCCTTTGTCACTGTTTAACGAGTGGTACTCATTCTTGCCGACGTTCTGGGGATGAAGCCCTTTCTTTGAAGGTTAGCGATACAAGGCTGGCGGATGAGCAAATTTCTGCATCCTCGAGGAAAGCCGTATACATCACGAAGTGCCGGTAACACGTTCGGACAGTTGCAGCAGCGGTCCGCGAACTTCGCCACACAGATTCATTCTATTCCTTAACATGCCAGTCACTATTTTTGCAGCCAACTACTGCACACGTCTTCAATCCACACTATTCAATCTAGCATGATTGGAGCACAGTGTGTTAGCGAAAACTCAGTTGCATTTCCGACAGCTGATCGCACAGAAGCAAGGTAGAAGCGGTAATGGTTTCGTATTCGTGCGCAGTCGCTGAGGAGAGGTATATATACGGTTGCCGCAAGGTTATAAATGAAAAGTTGATGCATTTCTTGAAAACCCACTGTTTATTGCCAATGGTATCACCGGAGACCGACCTTTTTCAACGTCTTGATGAATATTTAGAATGAACGAGAAGAACGAGAACCCATGGGCTCGGTTTTCGTCTGTTCGCTTTATGTCTTTGTCTTTGGTATCATTGTGTGTTTGTGACATTATATATATATATATGTTCAGCTGGCGGCTATAGTTGCACGTGTCCACTTGAAACAAGCCACATTAGCACTTTTACATGAGGATAACAGTGGCCGCGTACATGCAAGATACAGCTAAAGACGTCACATGTCTCATCAACGACAGCTGCTGAATTGGTAGCCCTCCATGCGGCTCTTCATTTCATTCTGAAGGAACCACCCCATCCATGGTCAATCTTTTGTGACTCCAAGGCAGCCCTCCAGAGTTTACTTTCAGTACTGCGCCATGGATCGCACGAGCAGCTCGTCGCAGAGATCAGACAAGTACACCATCGCATAGTTGCCGAAGGACACGATATAATATATCAGTGGCATACATCAGTGGCCTAGTAACTGTGGCATACATGGCAATGATCGAGCAGATGCTACTGCCCGATCTGCCCCTGACGGCGTCAACTGCGTTGGCATTCCTCTTTCGAGAGCCGACGCAGCGAAAAAAAAACTTTCCGCGCTTGCCCATGAGCTCACATTAATTCTATGTACTTCATCTGATTTCACAAGGGCGCGCCTTCATGCCCTGGACCCTAATTTACAGCTCCGTGTTCCGTTCGGCTTTCCACGACGGGACTGCAAACTTCTAGTCCGTCTATGGCTTGGAGTAGCATTTTCAAGTGCGTACTCCTTTCTTATCGGAATGACCAATAGCCCACTTTGTGAATCCTGCGGGTGCAACGAAACAATCGCGCACCTCCTTTGTGAGTGCCCTCATTTCAACCCGCAGAGAGCAACTCTCTCAGCCACGATAGGTCAACTGGACAAACGCCCAATAACAGAAAACAACATCCTTGGAAACTGGCCTACACAAACAACGGCGCGAGCTGCCCTGAAGTCACTGCTGCGTTACTTGAGAGGCACCGGACTCAGTGACCAATTGTGACCCTACACTGTGTGACTTAGGATGAAACGTTGACACTATGCAACACTAGAACGCCTTCGCAGACTGCGTGACATTGCCCACAGAAACAATTCTGTTTTGTGTGTGTGACTTTCTTTTCTTTCCTTTTTTTATTTTTTTTCTCTCTCCTGTCGCATCCCTTTACCCCTCCCCCGGTACAGGGTAGCCAACCGGAGATAATCTCTGGTTAACGTCCCTGTCTTTCATTTACCTTTTCCCTCCCTCTCTCTCCCTCTACGTGAAAGGGTATATTTATAGATAGATAGATAGATAGATAGATAGATAGATAGATAGATAGATAGATAGATAGATAGATAGATAGATAGATAGATAGATAGATAGATAGATAGATAGATAGATAGATAGATAGATAGATAGATAGATAGATAGATAGATAGATAGATAGATAGATAGATAGATAGATAGATAGATAGATAGATAGATAGATAGATAGATAGATAGATAGATACTGCTGGTGTGACGCACACAAATGTGTTTGAGCTGCAGCCAAAAACGCAAGAGCGCAAGCTCAAGAGCGGAAAATTTCGGTGTTTTCGCAAATGACTTTCAAGTAAGAAACTCTTGCGAGAACAATGAGTTGGCTACGCAACATTATAACCTTTGAACATGTGGAACACCGAAAGCCAATATTGCACACCATGCACATAAAGTTGTCTTTGCTGCAGGCGCCTCAATTTCCAGGAATCAATGGTGATTCCTAGAAGCAGCGCTATTCATTTATCGTATACATTATTTTTAAAGCTCTACTTTCTGAATAACGCACAATGCCACAGTGAGCTTGTTGGTTCACATTGTTGAGACAAGGCGCTGAAGTAGAGGACCAAACTCTCTTATACATTGAGGACATCAAAGAGCGTGGTGGACAAAGGTCCTAGCAAAACATATCATTCGGGGGAAAATAGGCTTTTTATATACACTTACACGTGTAGGTCTTGCTTAAAGGAAGCCGCTTCAGGAACAATTGAATGGAGTGGACGTGTTCGCATTGTCCAAGCTGCGACATTTAGGGGACACCGAGACAGACTTGTATACACTTTTCAGAAAGTACACTTCCAGGAACTCAAGTGTCGGCAGCGTGTGGCTCTGTAGGCAAGTGCAAGAAAACAGCATGTATCTCTAAAGGCGATGGCAGCTGAATTGCGACTCGGGGCATCTATTGTTTGGTTCCCATTTTCGCGGCAACCAGTTGTCGGCGGAGGACAAGAGGCGCCGGCGAGACACTCTTTGAACAGTCTTCGCGCATCTCTTGTGCTGCCGTTGTGAGGAGTTAGCACTGTTCTTGTAAACAATGTGGCTAAAACCGCCCGCCACATGGAACGTACTATTACCCGCGTATACAAAATAGGTGGCGCGTCGCTCTTTGGCTTAAGTCTATGCCGAAACCCCCACAAAAATGTTTTTTGCACACTCTTTCCCAACTGAACCGGACGATGAATGGCGCAACAATGGCGTAGAGGGAAACATATTCACGGGTGCCGCGACGACTATTTAAGTAAACCAATTCAAGGAGTAGAATTCTGATAACTACTATACATGCGTTTTTCTTGCTCAGTTTTTTTTTTCGATTAAAGGGCAAGACAAGCGTCCTGGTCTATGTCTGCCACGAAGAGCAAAACCTGACATAATCAGTAAATTAGGGCGGCGAGCGCTGTAACCACTAACGCGTCGTCTTGCACGTATTTCCGTCGGTGTGCACGCGTTAACCGGCAATGATGAGCGTAAAATAATTTTTTTTAATCTCTTGCCATTCAATTAAGCAGCGCTGAATATCCCATCTGATATACACCAACACGTTCTTGTTTTTTTATTAGCAGCGACCAAATTGCATACTTTGCTACTGTAAACGACCTGTTAGCCCAAAATTTTAGGTAAATACAAATTGCTAAACAAGATAAGAATATCCTGTCGACTTCGCCATGGTCAGGAAAAGACAGTCGTTCATTCCTCCGAACGCCTGGTTGCCTCGCTGACTCTCCTTTGCCCTTCCTTTTCCTGGGATGCCCTGGGCTACCCGGTGCATTTCATCTTTACACTAATGAAATCGAGGGTTTGACGGAAGCCCGTCTGGTCGGGAAAATTCGTGGCGGGAAATATCGAGCGCTGACCAATCGTTTAAAACAAAAAAAGAAACAAACAAGACGTTTCGGCCCCGCTACGGGAGCCTTGTTCACAATGAAGAGAACTTGAAGTGAAGGTTGTTAATATACGCTTCTTGATGTGACGTAAGCATCGGGTGTATATCGTGGGCAGATTGCCTGAGTTGCGATTAAGCGTGTTTGTTGTCGTTTGGATATCAAGGGATTCCAGGTAAAGCCTTGCCGTCTTGTTCTTTTCTTTTCCGATTATCCGCGCCTTATCCCAGTCGATGCGATGGCCGTCGTCACTGCGTGCTCAGCCAGCGCATTTGTTGCCACTTACTTGTTGTCGACATCATAGTTGTGCTGTATTAGTCTTTTTTCGAAATCGCCCGTTTCACCGATGTACACGTGTTCACAGCCAGCGCAAGGAATCCTGTACACGACCCCCGGGAACTTCTCTTTCGCGAACTTGTCTTTCACCGCCACCATTGCGTGTCTGAGCTTGCGCGTAGGGACATGTGTGACGTCGACTTCGTACGATCGAATGATTCGAGACAGGCTTTCGCTTATGCCGGGGACGTATGGTATTGGAATCCTTTTCTTTTTCTGTTGTCGCTGGGGCTGTTGGGGCGCTGTATCAGCTAAGCGATTTTCAATAGTTTGGATAAACGAACTGGGGTAGCCCGAAGACGATAGGTCACGACGTGTAGTTCCTTTTGGGAGGAATGGAGGAACGTCACCGTTCGGTTAAGGGTCGGTGGAACTGCAACGGTAACTCGTTAGGTTTACGAAGGGACGGCAGAGGGAACGACGTTCCTTCTGTAAACGTTCCACGCCATTGAACAGACGCACGCACGTACGCAGCACGTCACGCAGAGCGGATGGGCGACCACGTAAGGCGCAAAGAACTACCGCTTGCCTGTCACGTGGCTATTATGCATTTCTTTCGTTAGTTCTCCGTCATTTTTTATGACTATTCTAGGAAGATTGTCACGTGACACTCCCTCCAGTAGTTCAAACAAGAGACTTTACTAAGCTCCGAATATGTATTCTGGACATTATTTCCCACTCATACTGCAATATTGAATCAGCATTAATTAAACGCCTATGCATTGCGCCTTTCGATGCGGTTTCTTGTGCAAGAAATTTAATTGCATTTGTGCATGTGCAGTAACGTTCTATTTGTACATCTGAAGCGGAATATCCTGACTGCACATTTGAAGACCGAAGCGGGAAGTGCAATATGTGTTGCACTTGTAATAGACGAGCACCAAAGTTGCAGTAAGACATGTCTGGAGTATGTACGGTGCTCCCTGAAAAAAAAATTGTTTAGGAGCGTTTCTTTGTTATTCTTTTGATCTCCAGATAATCTGCTGCCCGCGATGTTCAAAATCGTATAATATACGTAGTTCGATGTGAGTTAAACGTTACTACCTTCATTTCGCCTCAGGATTATCCGACACTATATTTAATTAAAAAGTCAAATGTAACGTTATTGTAACTGACACGTTCCAATGTTCGAAGTGTAACTGGAACGCGTTCCATTCGCATTAGATCAACTTGTAACGGAAACTCGTTTCAAGATTGGGAAGGAACGAGGAACGTACGCGCTTTCGTTCCTGTTTTAGAGGAACGTGTACAATACTGTCCCTGTGTCACAGTATACAGACGTAAGCATTAAAAGCTTCTATACCTTTAGAATCTTACTCGTACACACCTTATTCGGCGCATTGGCCAGGACTGAACGCATATGAATTGGCACATAGCAGTAGGCCGAGGATAGTGGTACATAGGCCCAAAACGTTGGCAGTTTCGCCCGGAGGGCGAAGCATTTATAGCGAAAGCAAGCTTTATAGCGTAGCGCTTGAACCCCTCGGTCGGTGTTCATACAACGCGTGGATGCGACACGTTGCCGCGAGGCCAACACGAAAGGCAACTGCTGCTGGGCCTGCAGAAGGAACAGCACCCAGGCAGCTGCCAGGCGTCTCACAATGCTCGGGCATGATGAGGAGCCCTGCTGCAGTGGCGTCGCACTTGGACTGTGCACGAGATGAGGCCGACGGGAAACCGTCAGCGCAGAGTGAAATATTACGCTAATTTAGCTTGGCGTTTAGTGTCCGTTCCGCTCAAACCAGCACACACACAGAGCAGCTGCGCAGGAATGCTATATAGTGTATACTTATGGTGGGAGTGCGCACGAAGGTCATATATGTCTGCTGCAGAAAGCAGAACATTGCCCTATATAGCTCCACCACCGAGCCGAGTGAGCGGAACCTGACTAGCCTATAGCCTGGCGGGGAGTCGACTTCACTTTGTTTTTTTTTTTTTTTTGCAGTCTATCAACGCCAATCCGTGTGTCTGGAAACCTTATAGCATGCCCCGCTCGGTGCCGCGCATGAGCCGTCGATAGCGAGTCAGCACGACGGTGGCGGTGGCGCCGATTTCGCGAATGATCCGTGACAAACCATATAATTGTTATCGCAGTATTATGGGAAATCTTAAGGATGCGGTTGAATATCATGCCCGTTTCAATAAGAATTATTTGTGCAATATAAATGCCTATCGGGCGACGTATGTACGCTTTTATGTCGTGATTTATTGCTTCATTTCGAACTCTTCCCCTTTCCCCCTCCCCAAGCATAGGGTAGCTAACCGGGCACGTCCTTGTTTAACCTCCCTACATTTCCCTTATCGTTTCTCTCTCTCGCACAACAGAGGTACGGTTCATCCATCTATAAATCCGCCCGTCCGCCCGTCCGTCTATACATCCGTTCATCTATCGGCGAGATAGAGAGAGAGAAAAAAAAAATGTGGTTGATCCCTCTTATATAGGAATCGGTATAGAACACGAAAGTGAAACGTGTCTTCACAGAAGTAGTGTAATGTTTATTGCACATTGATATATAATGTCTATTGGTGTTTTGTGGCTAAAGCGCCCTTAGGCGTTGATGCACCCACGCTGACGCCTGGTGGCACGTCTCCTCCATCACGACTACCAACGTCAATGACCATGAGCAACCGTCGTGCATATGGAAGCTGCACTACGCTGCACACGCTAGCACAACGCGAAAGACGAAGCACGTAACTGACACACTAATACAACGCGCAAGACAAAGCACGTAACTGAATCGTCACCGAGTCAAATCAGCGCGTACAGCGCGTCGTAATTGCAGCCTCCGCGATCAACTTCAGAAACATTTTCAGAGCTAATTGCGGAGGCCACGCTCCGCTGTGCTGAGTACGGTGAACGCCACCTAGGTGGCGTTGGTAGTGCTTCTTGATGCCAGCGTCCCTTCGAATGCTGGCATCGAGGCGTCGTAGTGCTGAGACCACCGAAGCGTTCACTGTCGGTGCGCGTTAAGGCCCGACCACATTCGGCGTTTTCCCGGCGTTTCCTGGCGTTTCGTCACCCGGCGCTGCTCAGCGTCGACGCTGAGGGAGGCGCCAAGCCGAAACGTCGTACTCAAGGTACAGTGGCTAGAATAGCCACTGTACTCAAGGCACACCAGAAATCTCGGCGCCGGCGCCGCCGCCGGAAGCGGCTCGATGAACGCCGACGTGGCGCCGACCAATCAGCGCGTGGCCGCGGCCGCGCTGCTGGCAACTTTTGCAAGCGACTTCCGCAGCAACCATTTCGCTTGCGTGCCACCATGTGGCGCCAGTGTCTCGTCGGCGAGGCGGCGCCGTCTCAGAAAGCAGCCGCTCGTACCTTCGAGCGCGCTGCCGTGAATGTTTTTGTGTGTGTGTGCCGCAGAACTATAAACAGGGCTTAAAAACCTTAATCGGGAACATTACTCATAGTTCATTTGAATGACATTGCACACTGCTTCTGGTTAAATCTGTCTGGTCACATTGTGCGACGCTGGACTGGCGCTGTTTGCGTGCGTCTCATGTGGCTGGGTGACCTCTCCGGCGCCGTTAATGCAACGACGCCGAGAGACGCAACGGCAGGAAACGCCGGTGAAAACGCTGAATGTGGGCCGGGCTTTAGTGTCATAATGCAGTACTTCTCTTTTCTGCTCGTAGGCGGCAGCACCGCCCCGAGCAAGAGCGCGGGTACACGGAGGAGTGTTAGATATATAAGGCGCGTCTGTGTAGCTCTCTGCAAATGCGTTTGTGGCGCAATGGGTTAAACGCTCGGCGATCTATCGTCGCGGACCGAGAGGTCGTGGGTTCGATTTCCAAATTTTGCATGTTTGTGGAACTTTTTCTTCTGGTTTCTTTCTTTGTATTATGTTCTATGACGTATTTCCGTGACGGAAATACGTCAGTGAAGTCTTGGTGGACCCCGGCATAAAACACTTTCGTGTTAAAATAGTTACTAAGATAAAGGGAAACCGCAGGTTCCTTCCACGAGCGCTGGACGTGGGTGGAGTCCTCAGTCAGGACCCCATGTTCCGTCGGCGAAGATCTCCGCCGTATATAAGCAGGCGAGCAGGCATATAGTGTTTTCTACAAAATCTACTAGAGGGAACTGTTGCACTATACGGTGTACACGAGAGCTGCATGCATTGAAGTATGGCGGTTCCGCCAGCATTGGAATGATCGGTAGTACGTTGGGCTTGCGTAAGCTTCCTCATTGGCTTCAAGCGACTTTGCGACTTTACAAATTTATCACTTTCAGCAATACGTTGCGTTATAAACACAATGATCCGCAATGATGGCGCATGTGTGCCGAAAATCTAGAAATATAAAAGCGTATTAAAGAAAAATGAGGCAGATCCCACGCAACGTGGCAATCGACGTTTGGTATCATGCAAAACGGTATACCAGGTGAATCAACGTGCTTGTGTAAGACGAACATCTGTATGTGTGGCGCGATCGTGTGTGTGACGGCAGCAGCCAGAGGACGGTGACGACGATCGTGTGATGCCGGTTTCTACTCCGGCCATTCGACGGGAGCTTACGACATGCCGATTGTTGGGTTCTTTATAGGTACTGGATGAGCGTAAGCGAGGCAAACACGCATTGTGACGTCATCAGCCACTAAGTGTTAAACAATCGTACGTACCTATGGCTGTGTCATGTGGTTGTATGATAAAGCTACGATGGAGCACTAAAACCTGTTTGGCCTAAACAATCAGGAATGCGGTACACTGGCACACAGTTTCAACGTACCGTTAGCCGCTATACGAGGAAATTACTGGGGAACTTGGGCCGATCCCGGAGACGGAGGTACAGTCTAACGCGGCGTCTCAAAGCGCCAGCTGTCACGAGCAAAGAGCACAACCAAGTGGCCTTGACACACGCTCCAAATGTCTGAAAGGGGTAGTCGGCTTTGGTACGAGAGGAGTGTATATATATATATATATATATATATATATATATATATATATATATATATATATATATATATATATGCATGCTATCGTGGCCTATAGGCTGGGAGCGCGCCGGTCGCACCAATTTGTTTCACACGGTTAAAAAGGACGCACTTGTTCATACGGAAGATTTTGTCGAGGTTCATTTGTCTACTTACGGCACCTAGATGACTCATTTTTGTTAATTGTGTTTTAGTAAGGTTGGGCGAAGCTATGCCAGAATCATTGCTTCGTCTCATGGGTGCAATCAAGGCGGAGTGCGCAGTTTCCTAAAAGAAGTAGTCTGGGCATTTCAGCTGTTGAAGGTTTGGTTTTCCACGGAGTACCTGAGTCCGGTACCACGAAAGCATTTGCATAAGGACCCGATAGGTGTCAGGCTGCCGGTACCGTCGCGGGAGCAGTGGTACGAGCGCGTGCCGAGCACGAGCGTGAGCGCAACCCAAATGGCGCCAACGAACAAGCTGCGGAAGAAGACGACGATGCTTGAGCCAATGATAATGGTGATAGTTTTCTGTACACAGGCGATTTCGCCTAGCCATATACGATTTCGCCTATACATATAAAGCTTCGCTTTAAATGTAAAACGAATGACAGTGCGTCCAGCGGTGAAGGCCTTTTTTGAGCTTCACACCAATAATTTACCTGTCAAACCATGGATAGAGGAAAAATAAAAATGTGTGCCTTGCTGTTGTACTTGGATAGTTTATGGAAATCTAGAATGAGAGTGAGACATGCAGAACCAAACCCCCGACCTGTTAGTGAATACTTTATTGAAAGCATTTGTCACAAGAGTATTGAGTATGGCTCAGTGCGATGACTGACCTTGCGAATCTCAAGCGTTCTTGCCTGAGTGTGGGCCAACTAATTGCAGACACTTTTATCGTGACCGTTATGCATTTTTGAAATGTGATGCGTTTTGTATGTTGTCAGGTCGGCCATAAAAGAAATATAAAAAGCGATCGTGGCTTAATGGTTAGAGCGTTGGGCTGCCGTGCTAAAAGACAGTGGTTCGATTCCACCCCCACCGCAAGCCAACACTACCTGGGTCCTGCAATCACTGTGGGATTTTTTCCGTGAAGCAGGGATCATCGGAAGGATATAACTTTACCCTGTTTTCCGATTTCCCATTTCCCCTCACATGGTGCCATCAACTTGGGTAACAAAGCTTTTTCCATCCATCCTTGTTTTCTAGCGAGACAGAAAAGGGCTGTCTGCCCACCTACCTACCGCCGATCTCCCGCAAAGTGCGTGGAGTGAGGCGAAGAATGCTTCGCACCAGAGTTCCTTCTAGTAACTTTTGAAGGAAACGCAAACGGCGAGCCGGTACGTGCCCCTCTCGGTCGCGCAGACGAAAAGGGGGGCGTGGCGGCGATCATCGGCGACCGCGCGCGCGTGCTCGGGTGAAGGAGGGGGCGCCCCGTTGTTTATGCGGACCGCCAGACAAAGGGGAGGTGGCCCCAGAACAAAAGGAGTCTCCCCCGGGCGGGGTCTCCGCTCTCGCCGACTGCTACGGCCGCTGTCGTGGTGGTGGTGGCGGCTGGGGCGAAGGCGCGCCTCGCTGCTGAGGAGCCTGCGCCGGTATCGGCCGCCTTAGCGGAACCAGCAGGGAGCATGCGCTGGGCGCGCACCACACGACGGGATGCCCGACTCCTCGCGGCGGCCTTCGCTGGCTCTCGCTTACTGGGTCGATCCGTGCCTAACAGGATAAGTGAGTGAGGAAAGCGGGAGCCTGTTTCGCGTATAGAGCAACGGACGTAGAAATTGGTTGCTCGCGAGATGCTCACCGCGGCTGACCCGAGGTTCGGCGACTGCGCGCGTTAAGTCCCGCTATTTAATACCGTGCAGTATATCGTAGTGCGATTATCGCTTCTGCATCGTCTAGGCCCCAGGTCCTAGACGTTTTAACCCGTTTGTTTGTGGATGATCTTTTCACCGTGTTTTAGGTTGTACACTTTGTAGGATATACTCGTACCCCCGCGTTTGGTGTGTTGCGACTTCACGTACCCGAGCACACGAGGGTCGGACCCTCCCGCGAATAACCGTGCGCGGCTTAGCCATGTCCGGGGAAATAGGGATCCTGGGGGTTGAGCCAATGCTGAGTGCTTGGAACTTTATGGCCCCTCGGCAGAGGGGCCATCCTTTGGCCTCGGCTTCACGTAGATGGCACTCCCGGACTGACCCATCCGGCAGAAATCGGTAGTTGCCTTTTCCTATCCTCCTCTCCAACCTTCGTCTTTCTCTCTTACTTTCAATCTTTCCTGTCTTCTCCTCTCTTCTATATTACGTCCGATCTTCTTGGCACCGAGCGTTAAACCTGTGTCAGTAGCCAACCTAGGTTATTTCATATTCGGTTATAGAGCTGACGTACAGCTGGCGTCTGCAGGACCTGTGTTTACAGGCCCTGCAGCGTCCCCTTGTAGGACTCCACGGTGGGTGGCTGGCGTTGCTGCCGAAAACTACACATTCACCTATGGCTAGTTCCTTCCTCCCACTACCTGATCGCCCCCAGAAAAGAGGGCGCACCGATAAAGTCTTCCAGTTTTTTAGTCGCCAAAGAGAAACATTCCGCCGATTCCATGTGATTCATTCTGAAAAACTAGACAAATCAGTATGAACAATTTCACTTTTCCTTGTATCGAAGTCTTTGACTGTCGTTTTTGGTACAGGTTATAAAGCATCGAGGATGGCAAGTGGTTATCTCCTCTTGGAGCTCCGAGACCAGAAACAATATGAAAAACTGCCCAATCTAGTGTTATTTGGAGATGCTGAAGTAACAGTAACCCCGCGCCGTACTATGAATACCACCCGTGGTGTTGTCTCCGATGATGATCTGTTGGAGCTGACTGAGGCTGAACTCCTGGATCGTTTCGGGGATCAGAATGTCACCAACGTTAAGCGAATTAGGGTGAGGCGAGACGGTGAAGAAATCCAGACCAAGCACCTGATACTTCCTTTCAACTCAAATGTTCTGCCCGAGTCCATCGAGGCCGGGTACATGCATCAAGCTTTGCGTTAGGCCATACGTGCCAAATCTTCTCCGATGTTTCAAATGCCAGCTATTCGGCCATTGTTCACAGAACTGCCGAGGCCGCCAAACTTGTGCGAAATTCAGTGCTCATGAACACTCCTCTGAGTCTTGTGAAAATTCGCTACACTGTGTGAACTTTGATGGGGAGCACGCCACATACTCTCGGTCGTGCCCATTCTCGAAAAAAGAAAAAGAAATAGTAACAATTAAAATAAAGGAAAAGATAACTTTCAACGAGGAACGCAGGCGGGTATTCTACATGCCCAAGAACACCTTTGCCGATGTGGCGCGTGAGGGGGCAGTGTCACAACGGCCTCCTGCTACTCTCCGGCCCACGCGTAGTGAGCCGGCGGTGAAGCCATCCGCCCCCTCGACGGCTGCAGCTAGCGCTGCTCCGTTATCTCAGAAGGGGCCATCGACCTCCGGGCTGGTGGCCTCCAGGATCTCGTCCCTCGAGACGAGGCCTTCACCGCGAACAAACTGCTCTCAAGAGCGGGTGTCCAGCGCCCCGCAAGGGCCGATGGACACATCTTCCAGTCAGACGGCGCAGCCAGCGCCAAAGGAGCGGCGAAAATCTCTCGACCGCTCCCAAAAAGAGAAAGCCCGCATCACAGGGCCTGTAAAGCGTTCTGTAAGTAACCTTCTTTTCGTAAACAGACAGCACAAAACTCTTTTATTGCGATAGCAATTATATGGACACTTCAAGCGGATTTCTGCCGTCGCCGTCGCCGTGAGGTTCCGTAAAAAGTCCAAGGGCGATAAAATCGTCGCCGCGCGCTGTATGCGCGAGTGAAAGCGCGCATGGGACGCGCGCTATCACGGAGAGCGAACGCATGGCGGAAAGCAAACGCGACTTCAGTCGCGCGAAAGGCCGTGGGGGTATGGGAGGGAGGGAGGCGGGGCGACGCTGTGCTGCGGCACCAAATGCGTATCTTGCAACCGGGCGCAAGGGGAACTTTCCACTAAATCTCCCACGCGAAAGGAGGAAAGCGGGAAGGCAGCGCGGGAGGGAGGGGCGGCTTCTATACTCTGACAACAACTGCGCATGTACTTTGCCCGGCTGCGACGGTCGCCCGCACCGTCTCTTAAAAGCGATCTCCACACGGCTCTGACCTTTATATGCGCTGTGACTTCGCCGCTGTATCCGTTGAAGCGATAGACCGCGCGAACATTTGCTCGCTGCGGCGGCTGCGCTTGCTGCCAGCGTTTTGACAGTGGTTGTCCGCCGTCAATGAGTGTGATCTATTCATGTTTGCTTGTGCGCGCTGACACCACGCTTGTTAATTCAGTTAGTAAGCGAATGTGTCCAAGCTTATGCAGCCGGTAAAACTACTATCCCTACTCCGAATAGCTCTCTACTAATCTGCTATCGCAATTGATGCTTCGCCTTTCGGGCGAAACTGCGACATTTTTTTTTAATGTGGGCACTCAAATAGTTCATTGGAACGTCAGAGGTTTCCTTCACAATCTTGACGACGTTAAAGAACTCCTCCGCAATTAAGTTTAGTCCCAGGGTGCTGTGTGTTCAAGAAACACACCTCAAACATACACAAACTGTGAGGAAGAAGATCGGCACGCTGATCAGCCCTGTTGCCATCGTGTGGCTCGTACCCAGTTCGCTCTCTGGCTACGCCCTACAAATTTTCTAAGGCATTAACTGCCCGCTGATCAGCCCTGTTGCCATCGTGTGGCTCGTACCCAGTTCGCTCTCTGGCTACGCCCTACAAATTTTCTAAGGCATTATGCTATTTTTCGCAAAGACCGCGAGGACACTGTCGTGTCATCTGGTGGTTTGGCTATCATAGTCGACAGAGGTGTTGCCTGCCGGGAAATAAAAGTTCGTACGCCCCTAGAGGCAGTTGCTGTCCGAGGCCTGTTGTTTGACAAGCTAGTCACTATCAGCTCTATATACATCCCGCCCAGTTATCAACTTAATAAAACCGAATTTCAAAACTACATAGATGAACTTCCGGCTCCATACATAGTTGCCAGAGATTTAAACGCACATAACACATTGTGGGGAGACTTGCGATGCGAGAGGTCGCCTAATTGAAAACTTTCTCTTTTCAACAGGAGCATGTATACTTAATAAGAAAAAGCCAACGTACTACAGCGTGGCGCATAACACATACTCTTCCATAGATTTAAGTATCGCGTCGAGCACACTAATGCCGTACCCGGAGTGGTCTGTTCTCAAGAACCCTTTTGGGAACGACCACTTCCCAATTATGTTAAACTTAACAAAACAAGATGTAAGCGCACCACACATTCCCCGATGGAAGGCTGACTCGGCTAACTGGGAAAGTTTCCGAGAACTAACATATTTAAGCCGGGATGATATTGCCTTTTTAATATAGAAGACGCTGTGGCGTATATATAACAGGCTTTACAATTGACGCTGCCACAAAATGCATCCGTCAAACTAACGGACTTGCGAATAAACGCTGTATCCCGTGGTGGAGTGAAGAGTGTAAAAAGTCACGGAAAAATAAAAAAAAAGCTTGGGGCGACTTTACGACTCTCCAACTGCCGAAAACTTGATTAGTTTTAAACAAATAAAGTCCCAGGTTCGAAGAACACGTCGACGTGCTAAAAGAGGGAGTTGGGAGAAGTACATCTCCGGTATAAATTCTTACACGGATGAGACGAGAGTGTGGAATAGATGAATTAAATAAAAAAGCCGCGAAGTACACCCTCAAGGTGAGAGCCTGGAAGACCAGGCAGGTTGTCTGGGCGAACACTTTGAACATGTATCCAGTGCATCCCATTACACACAAACATTTCTCAGGTTCAAAGAACACGCAGAGCGAAAACCCCTTGATCAAAAATGTGCACAAAATGAAGATTGCAACTGCC
This sequence comes from Dermacentor silvarum, assembly GCF_013339745.2. Classification (NCBI taxonomy): domain Eukaryota; kingdom Metazoa; phylum Arthropoda; class Arachnida; order Ixodida; family Ixodidae; genus Dermacentor; species Dermacentor silvarum. The sequence continues at coordinate 171,914,893 of NC_051155.1, forward strand.
AATTCAACCTAGTTGAACTTAAAGCTTATCTTACTTGGTGCAACAACTCGGCGCATGGCTGCGATCGTGTCATGTATGAAATGATTAAGTACCTGCATACTGAAACACTGAAAACACTCCTGTCTCTTTTCAATGCCATGTGGGTGGCTGGGTATCTCCCGTCCTCGTGGAAGGAGGCTATGGTCATCCCCTTGCTTAAACAAGGCAACGACCCGTCCCTAGCCAGCAGCTACAGGGCAATAGCGCTAACAAGCTGCCTGTGAAAATTGTTCGAAAAAATGATAAACCGGTGCTTAATCTGGTTCCTAGAAAGTAACAGAATACTGGAAACCTTCTAGTGTGGTTTTCGAGAAGTTATCTCCACAACAGATCACCTTGTCCGCATTGAGGCATATATTAGGGATGCTTTCATACATATATAAACAGTTCTGTCTGTCAGTATTTCAAGACTTAGAGAAAGCTTATGACACGACATGGTGCTTCGGGATTCTCCGAGATCTTTCGGCGATGGGTGTCCGTGGCAACATGCTAAACACAATCGAAAGTTACCTCTCTAATCGCACATTTCGGGTAAGGGTGGGCACAACTTTGTGCAGGTCATTCACCCAAGAAACTGGTGTGCCGCAAGGGGGTGTGCTTAGCTGCACACTATTTATTGTAAAAATGAATTCCCTGCATGCAGTCATCGCACGCACAATGTTTTATTCTGTTTATGTCGACGATGTGCAGATAGCCTTCAAGTCATGTAATATTACCATCTGCGAACGACAACTGCAGCTTGGAATACACAGATTGTCGAAATGGGAAGATGAAAATGGTTTTAAAGTAAACGCCCAGAAGAGCACTTGCGTACTCTTTACAAACAAGAGAGGCATGTCCTAAGTATTGAAATCAAAGTTGATGCGCTCTCTGTGAGCAGCGAGCACAAGTTTCTAGGAATCATTTTAGATTCTAAACTCACGTTTATTCCTCATCTTAAGCATCTGAGGACAAAATGCTTGAAGACAATGAACCTTTTAAAACTTCTGTCGCGCACAACATGGGGCAGTGATCGAAAGTGTCTGCTTAACTTGTATAACAGTCTTGTCCGGTCACGTCTAGATTACTGAGCTATAATATATAATTCCGCTACTGAAAGTTCATTAAAAATAGTAGACCCCGTTCACTATCTGGGTATCCGTCTGTTTCAAGGGCTCTGTTGAGGCACTAGTGCTTCTTGTTAAACCTTGCATCTGACACATTTTGTATATTGTATCATTCTTCTGCAATGCATTTTGATGTCCATAGTACAACTCACTCAATGCCATAATCTTATTACCTATAGATTTTATGCACTTTACAGCGACTATTTTTAGGCCCCTTTACAGCCATGCCACATCTTATGTGTTATCCACCCCTCGTATTCACTATTCATGTACCACTGACAAGCCATTATCACCGCCTTGGCGCGCTTTGACCACATCTGGCCCTTGCGTCAATAAACCACAATAATCAACCAATCATTTGTAGGATTTACTATACCCCTGCAACAATGACGCCTATACAAGAGCAACGAAGACAATGAGTGGGGTTAGTTTCTTCAAATCACTTTTTGGACCGTTAGTGTCGCGATGCATGGGTGCGTAATCTAGCGGGACTAATACGCTCGCTATCAGTAAAGGGCAAAAAAAAAAAAAGGTGTCCCTCAAGTGTCGACGCTAATGAAGACAAGATTGCCGTACGTGGGAGTTGAAATGATTCGATGATTAAATGTGGATTATATCTCGCTACTTTGTATCTTTCTGTCTCTTTTTCATATGTTCATTAATCACTCATTTAGTATTTCATTCGTGCCGTATTTCACGCGCAATCATGTCGACCTTGTCTTGTTAAGCGTCGACAATTGGTTGAACCGTTATGTTTTTAACGTTTGGCGCTTCTGGAATGAGCCCCTCGCCTCTGTATTCCTGTTGATCTCCCACGCTAACGCGAGGCATAGCGCCTATTAGCCCCGAGTGTTCACGCCAATCAAAGCACACGTACAAGGCTCAGGCGAAGCATTGCGCAGCCGGCATCTCTCGCTGTACCTGCTTCTCCAACCCAGCTCTCCTGCGTCCCGATGACGACGATGATGATGATAATGATTTATTGGCACCCCCTTTGAAACGGGGCGGTGGCAAATAGTCACCTAGCTGCTTGAGTTAATCAGGTATGCTATTCATGCTTTTCATTGTAGCATTTTTGTATACATCGCCTTAATCATGTCTCTTCCTCAAAACGTATCTGTCTACCTTGTGCCGTTACCTACGCTTGTAACGGATCCAGCCGTATCAATCTCTTACCTGCTTTCTTTCCACCAATACTCTTGACGTCTCCTGCTTATCTCCACTGCTGAATGGTTGAAGCTTCCGTTCACTACCAATCAAAGCGCTTCTGAAAGGTGTACGTTACCTACGAGTTTCATTGGGTGATTCCCTTCGCATTACATTTAATGTTGAATTCCAATGGCGGAGTCGGAGCAAGTTTTTCTGCTCGTTTCGGAGCAAATTTGTTCCAATGACAGAGTGAGGGCGGGAGTAAAATGTTCCAATGAGAGAGTCGCAGTGGATTCAGAGCGGGAGTGACTCCGTGGAGCAGGAAAAGATGCTCCGCCAAAATCGGCGGAGTGGACCGGAACTCTGCGTGACGCATTTCCTTTACGACGTTTGTCTGCTGGGGGGCGCAGCCGGTCGCGACTCGCGATGGTAATGGCGGACGACATGAACGGCTCGGCTAGTTTGGCAGAGTCAGCGGCATTGCTTCTGCTACTCGATAGTGACAGCTCCGAGTCGGAAAGCTCAAGTTCCGACACGAGCAATTTCTCGGATAGTGCCAGCGACGCTGGCACTATCGGGAATTCGACAGGATGTTCCGCATTCCCGCGAAGAGGCCCGAAGTAGTAAGCTTCATCGAGGACGTCCTTCAAGTTGCGGAGACACCTACCATGTTTGTCCGCATCCTGTGTGCTCACCATAGCAAACAAAAGGTGTTGTACGCTTAATTGGCAAGATATCCATTTTGCAGTTTTAAGCAGCGGGTGAACGGTGCTGAAAACACAAGTAACCGGTTCGGCGGTGCATGGGAGCAAACAGCGGAAGGGAATGACAACACGCAAGGTATCCTGGGTAACTTGGCGCCCGAAGGATAGAACTTCCGCTTCCGCCTTGCTCCGGCGGCGCAGGTTGTGTTCCACTCGCGGATTTGGAGGCGTTGCTCTACGTCGGAGTCGAGTGCTCGCTCGCGGAGTCCGTCGGCTGCTCCGGCTCCGCCATTGGAATTCAACATAATAAGATTTGCTGAGTGGTCTCCGGTTTCTTGCTGCAGCAGATACATGCCTCATCTTGTTGCGAATATTTGCTCCGGCATGTATTTGTCTTTAGGCAACCAGCTCGAGCCTCAAATAGCAAGGGACTGCCTTTTGTGTTCTCGTGCAGATGTTCCCTTCTAATTTCTTTCTTCCGATTACTCGGAAAAATGAATCTTCCGACTACTCTCGAGGTGCCCGAACTCTGGCACTTCGCGCCCTCTGGCGGAGGGAGCGGCACTTATGTTAGATTGCACATGGCCACGAAATCTAGGAGGCTATGGATAGCACTTGGTGGTGACAGGGTGAGGGCGACAATGACACATGCACTTGTACCCCGCTTACAGCTAATTATACTAATGTTTGATTGTAGCTTTAGTTGTCAACTATTGCTACGTGTTCTAGGCATGGAGAGAAATCGTTTGATACTATTTTTATCTTCATGCAACATCTACAAGTCACCTAAGGGACATTTTTTTTCTCTCTTGAAGTAGTTACAAGATAGCCAGATCCCAGATACGTCAAAGCACTACCAAGCATCCCCAGCATTGTCCGGAATTTATTAATTATTGATCGATTATTGATTAGCTATTGGTTGGCTATCGATGACTAGCTAAGCTTAAGTAGTGCCAACCATACTTAGCTAGACTTAGCCAGGCTCAGCTTCGCTAGTTCACGAGGGTATGTGCCATTGCACTTGGACCCTAGCTTTGTACTGGGCAAATTGGTCGTGTCTATGCGCCCTTCTCAGGCGCATAGACATGAAAAAGGACGATGTCTCGTTCGTGGACGCCGCTGCCTAACGCAACAACCGAGCCTTCGCCTCGGTCGCGGTCTCATCCTCGCAGCGGATCCTCAACTCCGCCACGATCCTCACTCGAGAGCCCGAAATAGCGGAGCAAGTAGCCATAGCTCTAGCTATGCTCGACAGCAAACGGAATGTCATCTATACAGCGACTCCAGACCGCCCATCAAAGCCTTAGAACGCGGTGTCGTCTCGGACCAAGCGTTACGCATCCTCCGCAGCGCGGATCAGAGTACCCTCAAGCACCACACCATCATCTGGTTCCCCGCCCATCTCGGATGGGTGCCGGGTGCCCCGCCCAACCTCAACGAGATCGCCCACGACGCAGCGCGTGCGCTTACTGACCGCGCCGTCCCAGGGCAACCCCACCTCGCCGAGATAGAGACCAACCGGGATGCACCCATTACGTATAATGAAATCACCAAACACTTCTACCTTGGACGCCGCATCTTTCCGCCCCCACACCCCAAACTTAACAGACCGCAAGCACTAATCCTACGCTTATTACAAACAGACACGTACCCAAACCCCGCCAAACTCCACGTTCTCTATCCTAACGCGTACCCCAGCGACATGTGCCCCTCGTGCGGATACACAGCGACACTCACACACATGCTCTGGGAGTGTAGAAACGCTCATCCCGACTCTACCTCGGACAAGTGGGAGAAGTCCCTCAGAAGCTCGCTTCTCGCCGACCAGCAATGGGCCGTCCAGCAGCCCCACGAAGCGGCCGCCAGGTATTCCCTGTCGGTCCCTACGTGGGAGACGCCCACTACGCCCTAAGCGCGTCCTGCAGACCCAAATAAAGTTTGTCCAGTCCAGTCCAAATTGGTCGTGATCGTTGTTCATTATTTTTGTATTGACATAGTACTGGTGTCATGGACATTGTCATCAACAGAACTTTTGTAACACCGATAAAGCTTGTTTTATTGTACTCGATGCATTCTCACTTCGCTGCCATTGAAACAACGAGCCTTCAGAGTGGCCTTTAAGTTGTGTGCGCGAGATAAGTGATAAAAATGTCGCGCATAACGTAACTGTTTCTGTGATTTCCTAAGTCAAGTAAACACGGTGGTGTTCAATTTTAGGCGCGGCGGAGTTCGAGTAAGCACGACTTGACGTGCGATGATCTTGGATGTCAATCAGCCTGCGCATAGAAGGAGATAAGCTGTTCATTAGAAGGCACAGATCTTTGCCGCGTGAATATGACCGCTAACATGCTATACTCAGCATATGGAGGAATAATTCAGAGAAGAGTAGAACAACATCCGGGGAATTAGCAATAAAACAGAAGAGAGAGAATGATAAACGAAAGGCAGGGAGGTTAACCAGGACCGAGCCCGGTTGACTACTCTATATACATTGGGGAAAGAGCAAAAGTGAGTGAAAGATTAGGATAACAAGAGAAAGTCTACTGTGGACATCTCAGATGTGGTAAAAGTTTTTTTTTTTTTTTTGCTCTATCACTGACGGTCACTCAGTCCGGATCACAGATGGTCACTCAACCCGGCAGTTTTCAAAAATCGCAGCAGCGCTTTTGTGGCCTTTTGTAGCTGCGATATTCGAGGCCATGGTCCCAAGATCTTGTTCAAGGTGAATGGTTTTTTTTATCCAGCTGATTTAGAGCTGTGAACAGGTCGTCTTTCGTTTTCAAATGATAGACAGTAGCATAGTAGGTGTTCTATAGACTCCTCAACACCGCAGGCATTACACTCGGCTTTATCAGCCATTCCATTCAAACACATATATGCATTGGTGAATGCAACGCCCAAGCGTAAGCGGCACAGCAGTGTTTCCTCACTTCGCGGAAGTCCAGGTAACAGCGGAAGTTGCACGGATGGGTCCAGAGAATGCGACCGATAATGGGTGAATTCAGGTGTGTGCCCGTTCTCCAATATCATACGGTGCGCTAGCTTGCTTAGGTGTTGGGCTGCGTCACTCCTCGATAAAGACACAGAAACAAGGTTTGCTCCTTCGTCTGCTTTCCTAGCCGCTTCGTCGGCGAGGTCGTGGCCGGAGATACCGCAATGACCCGGCCGCTACTGAAACTAGACGTCGTGTCCTTCCGCGATCATATGATGGTGCATTTCCCGCATCTCCGACACGAGTTAATTGTTCACAGGACCCGCGACGAAGAGCTGACAAAAGACAGTGCAGGGCCGCCTTTGAGTCACATAATATTGCCCACAGATTATTCGGTTGGTTGTTAATATAATCAACGGCACCCGCTACGTGCTGACGCGCGTTCCGAGGGACCTTAATAAAGTTTTACCATACCATACCATACCATACCATACCTCGGAGGGCAACAAGCTCCGAACCGGTCGATGATGTGACGTGAGAAATCTTGTATCTGATGATTATTGATCGTGATGGTATAACCACTGCGCCGGTGGAGCTGGTCTGAGTGGAAGAGCCATCCGTATATATGTGGACTCGGTCAAAGTAGAAAGTGTGCAAGCAATCTAGAGCTGCTTGCTTCAAGGCCGAGGTAGGCAGGTCAGTCTTCTTTCTTATTCCTGGAACGGAAAGGCGCACGTCAGGTTGCTTTAAACACCACAACGCTGACGCTGATTGTGCCGAGGGTGTGAAACCAGATGGTAGGGAGGCACGATGAATGCTGACCACGTTGGAGAATGACGCCTGTGGTCGTTGTTCTGGCAGGGAGGCAAGAGAGCTTGATTGCATCCGTGAAACGTGGCGAATATGGGCCCTAAATTCCGAGTGAGGTATGTGCTTCTATTGGGATTACTTTCGTTCATTGCTCTTTTTGCGTATGTGAGTGTGCGTGCGTTCCGTTTTTGTTTGTGTGTGTGTGTGTGTGTGTGTGTGTGTGTGTGTGTGTGTGTGTGTGTGTGTGTGTGTGTGTGTGTGTGTGTGTGTGTGTGTGTGTGTGTGTGTGTGTGTGTGTGTGTGTGTGTTGCGCAACAAGGAAGAATTCAGTTCCCGTCGCACTATAGAGCAAGTTCTACTTGTGTTGGCCACGCCAGTACGAGATGCCAGTGCGAACTATATACTTCACCATGGCTATTTAACAAACCTATATACTCGTATACTCGTTGCGGCACTAACAGAACTGAATTAATCTCAGGCGATCACATGCGAAACAATGTCATCGTGCGCGCCATGTTCCGGACAGTCCACCACTAACCACGCGCCGTCGCTCCAAGAAGGAAGCCACTGTTGTTTTACGCGCAGAAATTGTAGATACGCGAAAGCTGTGCGGTAAACACACAAAAAGAAGTCGACGTCCGCCAAACGTATACGAAAGCGCTCGAAAGAAAAGTGACATCTCTTGACGCGCGCTGCCAGCAAGCGACGTCCTCGACAAAAAAAAAGGCTGCGGTTCTGCTTGTGTAAACAAAGTTATGGCGGAAAGCCCCTTCCACGCACACACCTCTCTGTGAGGGCCACTGATGTCTAGATAGAGCCTGCAGCGGGGGCGGCGCGAAGGCTGCGGCAACAAGACGGCAGTCATGCAGCCGCGTCGTCCGTGTATAATTTCCCGTGGCGGGGGCGGCGGAAACTTTTCACGGCGCTCCTGCAGTATAATAGTATATAGAGTGACACTCGGCAAAACCGCGGCGAATGGTCGCGTTGGTCTCTTTTTGTTTTTGTTTTTCTTCTTTTTTATCGACTCAAGCGTAAATTCTGCTTCTTTTGCGGCTTGTTTCTCTGTGTGTATCTCACGTTAACGCACGAAGCAGTCCTTTGTATGCGCTGCGCTGCGAAACGAACAGCGGCTATGCCCCGGCGCCCGTTCGCTTGCTGCTGCGTCGGACTCCTGAGTATAGCGTGGCCACAACACGTACACACACACGCCGAAGGTAAAGCCGCAGCGGCACAGATGGGATGTTGCCCGCGTCGCCCGTCGTTCATTTTTCTCTCGGAGTCTCTTTTAAACGCCGTCTGCGAAGCAGCAGAGATGAACCGCGATAGAGAGCACGAAGTTGGGCAGACTGGCAGAAACGAGATGTATCTCTCTATATACCCGTCGAGCCAAGGGGATGCCAGCATACGCTATATGTATGCAGAGGAAATGCGTCGAAGCGTCAAGCCGGCTGTTTTAGCTTTTCAAAACACCCGCACCCCACGCCCTCCTCTTCTGCAACGATGGCGCAGACCTGTGCGTGTTCGTGTGTGTGTGTGTGTGCGTATGTGTGGTCTCGCAATTCGATCCGCCGCGCTTTATTCCGTTATCGCTCGTCCAAGCTGCGAGAAACGTTTTCTCCCTCGCCTCCGCTCCCGTATAGCGCCGTCGCCCTTGCGGTCTCAGACATCGCGGCACAAACAGCAAAGCGGAGCACAGCTAGAGGCTGCTGGAGGGACGCTGCTGGAGAGACGCTGCAGCTTTTGTCCAACGTGTCGCGCTCGGGCCTTTGTCACCATTGAGTTCCTGCGCGCCTCGTCGTATCCCCCCTTGTCCTATAGTGTATGTGGGTTTTTTTTTTTTTCCGCCTCTTCCGAAGCTGATTCGCCGCCGGTACCGCTGCGCGAACGCTTTGCAGGGCGCGTGCACGCTGCTTCCGGATCAGCAGGTGCCTTCTTTTCCCGCTTCCTCTCTGTCGTTCACCGCTAGGGGGAGTCTAGGATCGAGGCGCGGTCGAGCGCGGTGTAGTCTGTGCTGCTCAAGGAGCTGTCTATAGATTAGGTGAGCCCCGGGTCCGTTGTCGCCGCCGCCGCCGCCGCTGCCGCCTAGGGGGATAAAGAGAGATGACTCGGTATAAAGAGAAGAGCGATATTTCCTTCTCATTCCGCTCGGACGCTGTCTACGTACAGATGCGGGAGGTTTCAGGTGTCAGAAGAAATAGCGTGACATTTCCGAGAGCCGAGGCGATTGTGCGCGCGCGGTTTTGTATGCTGGAAGGGCTGACGGAGACGCGCCTTTGAACAAGCCTTGCGCAAAGTTGTTTGGTTGCCTCGCGTTTCTTTTCGGGTCGCCTGCTGTCAAGTCAAGCAGAATGGGGCTTCGGCAAACAAGTTCTGGAAGTAAAAGGCAAATGTATGGATCTAGGTATTCTAATAAAATAAAGGAATACGTGGCATAGCGGATGTCACTTGGAGTCTGGAGAACTCGTCCTTTCTTTCTTTCTTTCTTTCTTTCTTTCTTTCTTTCTTTCTTTCTTTCTTTCTTTCTTTCTTTCTTTCTTTCTTTCTTAAGGATGTAACCACCAACCTCGTCTCAGCTGCCTTAAGGCACACTAAATGAGAATGTTAAGTTGTGTTGTATCTGTATGAATCACTTCTCTGCAATATCAAAACGGCCACCCGTACGGCGAGAGGAGGCTTTAGGAAGGCCAGAAAAGACGCAAGAGCGAAAGGGCGGAGGTCAAAATTCCCGCGCCAGGTCGCCGTGACATCATACACTTTGACGGCGTCAGCTGAGGTCTTGCTATATGTTTATCGCTGTCAATAAGGACCACGTTGTATTCTAAAGAGACCTAATGACTCGATTCAACCTATAGGAAATCTTGGGAACTAGATATACTTGCGCCAAAATTGTTCAAATTCGACAAAATATTTTGAAATTCATGATGTTGCCCCCTCATGACATATGCCAATCATGAGGTTTCAGCGCGCAATTGAAAGAAATGAGATGTCTGAACTTTGAACTTTATTTTCGTCAAGGAGCTTTACACGATGCGGGAGACCCGACAGAACAAAGTTGCCATAGATGAATGCTTGACGAGCCGCGGGCCCCCTTCCATGGCAGAGAGGCAGCGTGCAAAAAGCGACGAAACAAGTACATAATATAATGCACATAATACATAATAAATACATACATAATATATAGTACACATAGTATTTGGCAGGTACTTCCTAATTATGCGACCTTTTCTTGCCAAATGAATGAAAACAATTTTTCAAAGACTACTTTACCAGTCTAAGCTTAATTACCGTTCCTCTTTAGTGTCAGCTTAAACCGGGAAACTTGGCTTAAAAAAAAAGAAATCTGGACACAAACACAGGGTAGAGATGAGTATCGAAGACCGCTCTGTGCCCATGTCCAAATTTTCTTCCGCAACGATTTTCGGTCCACATGATAGATCAACTAGCCCAACAGTCCGTCCGTTCAAATGCCAGGAGTAACTTATTATAAACACGTATATGAAATGCTCGTTGCTGCCTAAACAAAAAACTCAAGGTTATGGCTTCTCTTCATTAACAATAAACATGTCGCTGACCGGAAAAAAAAAAACATTTTACATGATTTAAGATGCTGCGGACCCACACGTGGTTCCTTTAGCTTTGCGAAGAAGTCAAAGAAGGCCATATCCATACTATTCCAACTCGAGATTGTACTCTGTTAAGAGTACAGCTGACTGCTGTTGTTCCAAGCTGTAATGCGCATGCTCCTTTTGTACACGCATTCTGCATGCCATCTTCGGGTCATGCGATTGTCATAATTTAACCATCCTTTTACTGTGCGTCGTGTGGCAGCTGGCTAGCGAAATCAGTCGCCATCTTCCCATCCGTGACAGACGGCAGCTGTCGATTTGCATCCACCGTTTATTTATTTATCTATATGTTTATCTATTTTAGATGCGCGTAAGCGTATATGCTCACTGACGAAAACGCTCTTGCGTGGGAGCCGGCGTGCGCATTCCTGGATAGAGGCTTTCGTCGCCACTCTAGTAGATTCACTCTGTGTACGCCCTAAAGAGAAACATAATGCATTCCATTGTTTCTGTAGTACGTAGCCAGCCATATACAGGGGCCTAAATGTATTTGTACAGCCAGTGACACCTGTGCTGTGTTATCTGAACCGCTTGATCAAATAATACGGCCTCTGAGATCGACGACTATGCTCACGCCGCACTGGGAAACGCGAGTCCGCACAATGCACGTTTTCGCCACACGCAGCTGTGGGATTTTCTCTTTTGAATTGCAAGCGGGGTAATTAAAGTAATACTAAAGAAAAAGACTTGACGCCTTGGCTACGATATTCGAAGTATTAAGGTGCTTGCTATAGGGATTCAGAGCTAAAAATTTACACATCATCATCATCATCATCATCATCATCATCATCATTTATTGTACCCTTAAAGGTCATTATAGTCGTATTACATAAGGGGGGCTTGCCTTCTATCTGATGAGAAGTTCTGTTCTGCCAGAGATAATCAAGCAGACGTTGTACTGCAAGTTTCTTTTTTTTCTTTTTCTTTTTTTTCTCATCTCTTTTTTGTGGCGCTTGTCCTGCAGCACACATGTATATTTAAATAAAAACATGGATGTCATCATGTAGAAATTGCAGTAGTGGCTTAGCGAACTTATCATCTATGAGCCAACGGCTATAACTGTCTAATACGTTGGTATATATAGCTTGGCAGTTTTAAGCATCCTCCCTCGGAGTAGCCATCGTTCCTATAGGCAGAGCCACAACAGGCGGTAAACGACTGCTGTATAAACATAATTAATAAATTCACACCACACGCTGCAGTTAGTTGTATATGCCTCACGCAATGGCTGACTTCCATTGCGAGAATGGAACCTGCCGACAACACTAGTCGTTCGAAAGTTAATTAGTGATTTTTGTTGATGAAGCTGCCTTTTTTTTTTTTTTTTTGATGTTGAGACCGCCTTTCCACTGCCGCTGACAAGGTTATTTCAAAAAATATCGCATTTTCTATCTCTTCGCATTGCCCTGAAGCATTTGGTCATAGTTAAGGCACGTGTAGAGTTTAGATAAAGTATATACGGCATATTTGGTTTAGAGTCAAATAATGTATTGTAATTGTTCTCATATTTATGCTCCGGGAACGCTATATCTGGAGCTACCGAAGGCATTGTCTCGAAATTGTTCTCGATGATGCTCGTAATGAAGAACGATCATGGAAATCTATGCTCTGAGGTATATGCTCCCGATATACATATACTAGTGTCGTCAATCAGGTTGCGCCATCTCCCGGGGATTAGTGAAAACAGATAACCGGGTCGCCTTCCATTGTACGCGCTTACTTCCATATTGAAACCTCTGCAGCGGCGAGACAAAGAACAACAATGTAGGCACAAATATTTGCTGCGACATTTAGGTCGAGCCATTGTGAAGATCGTGACGAATGTACGTGCATAGAGCATGGACAAGAGGAGCTTCGTTCGACCATACGTGTTGTTTCATCGGACATCTTTTTTTTTTTTTTTTTCATATAGCGGGGCCGGGCTCATATCTCGTAAACATCATTGTTTACTTGAAGCTTTTAATACGCGATGAACAGGCAAAAAAAAGTAAATTTATCCAAAAGTTTTTTTGCACTTCCATTAGCCAACCGAAAGATCGCCAAATCCTTCCTTATCAATGCGCCTTGGCATCTCTATAAAAGCTACCGGACAATGGCGTAGTATTGCTGCAGAAGTCTTAATCGTCCGCGGAAGGCCACGCAGGCAAAAATTCTTCGATAAAATAAAAAAATGCTATTAATATTACTTGTAATAACAAAATTCCTGCTGAGACCATCAATTGAGACTGATCTGTTGACATCATGCACACATTGCGCACTTCCATTGCATCAGCTCGCTACGGGCACTCTTGCAATTAAACAGAATAATTTCAATGTACATAATTTTGAGCACGGTATTCATATTGGCATTTATTACCACTAAACAGTAAATAAGAGATGCAAAATTGCGTACGGGTCCAGAAATCCTGCGTTAAATGACGACAGAAGTACGTGGCACGGTTATTTATTCGTGCAGATTCAGCGAACAAATTAAAGCTTTAGTATTTGTGATAAGGTCATTGCTTTTTACTTCGAACGTGAGGGGACATGCTGGATAAGTGATTGTTGACGCGCCTCTATAAAATAAAGGCTGCGAGAATGTCTTAGGTTTGCACTTAACTGCAAAAACGAGAAAATTCCAAACCGAGGCATTATGACGTACGGAAAAAGGTCGTGGTATGAACTACGACTTTCTCAGACCGAGCTGACTGCAGAAGAATGGCTGACTGATTACACAGAAGACAACCACAGCATATGCTGACATACTTCAGAAAAACTTCAAGAAATAGATAATATATATTCAAGCATTTAAAGAATAAACAAACCCACACTTGTGTAAGTATGTGAGATCTGAATTGCAAAAGTTTGATCCATTGTACATAGCGTATGTGCAGAATACGCTCTGACTACCTAACTTCAGCGAGCGACATGTCCTTGTTTAAAAACAGACGATAACATAAAGTCTATGATATTGCGTCATACCATCCGCAAACTAATGGCCTCACGGAGCGTCTTAATCGCACTCTCACAGACATGCTCGCGAAGTATGTCTCTTCAGACCACACAGACTGGGACCTCACTCTGCCGTTTGTCACATTTGCCTATAATTCCTCGCGCCACGACACAGCCGGCTATTCCCCATTTTTCCTCCTGTTCGGCCGAGAAGCAGCACTGCCCCTCGACACAACTCTCCCTGTTCACGCGGCACCCACCAGTGAATATGCACTTGATGCCGTCGCCCGCGCTGCTCACGCAAGGGAAATTGCCCGTGACCGCCTTCTGAACTCCCAAGAGAGTCAAAGGCGTTTGTACGACCAGCGACACCGAGACGTGCACTTCCCGCCTGGTTCTTTGGTGCTTCTATGGTCTCCGTCGCGTCAGGTCGGCCTGTCAGAAAAACTGCTGTCGCGTTACACAGGCCCCTACCGAGTGCTTCGTGCCGTGACTCCCGTCACATACGAGATCGCCCCTGACGCCCCATCTGCTTCCCAGTTCAGCGATATCGTGCACGTTACACGACTGAAGCAGTATCACCCTCCCAGTGATGACATTTAGACGCTCCGGGACGTCGCTTCTGCCGCCGGGGGATTATGCTACACGCGTGTGGTATTTGATTGTTTGACCGAGGCGCGCGGGCGCCATCACTCGAGAAAAGAAGAGGAAGAACGAGCTGGGCTCGCGCTGTGAACCTAACCGGTCAGCGCTGCAACCGCTGTTGTAAATACAACCTGTAAATAGTTGCCCGTCTTACTGACTCGTTCTTCGCGTAACAATATCAGATGTTTAGCCAAATAAACCCACTGTATGATAATACGGAACACAATCCGCAATCGATTTATCGAATGGTATATAGGAAGGAGCTCCTTGGGGGGCTCCTTGGGGTAATTGTTTCACAGCGCCACTGCCATGATAGCGTTATTCTGTGTGGCAACTAGTGGTGGAGTAAACGCAAGCAGTGGTGCGTTGGTACGTGTAAAAATGTCGCAGCTTCACCCGCAAAAGCGAAGCATCAATTGCGATAGCAAATTAGTTGAGAGCTGTACGGAGTAAGGAAAGCAGTTTTATCAGCTGTATAAACTTGGACATGTAACAATAAAATAGTTTCTATTTTGTGCAGTTTACTCTCCCGTATGGTAAGTAGTGATATAAAAGTTCTATTGTGTGGTGTGTGTGTGTGTGTGTGTGTGTGTGTGTGTGTGTGTGTGTGTGTGTGTGTGTGTGTGTGTGTGTGTGTGTGTGTGTGTGTGTGTGTGTGTGTGTGTGTGTGTGTGTGTGTGGGCGGGTGTGGGTGGGTGGGTGCGTGTTTGTGTTTGTGTGTGGTGTGCGTGTGCGAGCGAACGCGCGCGCACGCGCGTACACTTGTGCTTAATCGACGGGTAACATTACGCGCCTCTTGAATCCGGATTCACGAAAGCTTGTAAAGAAATGATATATACTACGACTGCGTATACACTGCCTGGATTGCCGCGTCGATCGCTCCTGCCAGCTCCACGCGCAGCGTGGGTTAGCTTAGCGAGCACAACCTGCATCGGGGCTTTTTGTGACGACAACGGCAACGTCCGAAGCGTGAGCGGTAAATGCAGGTCTAGCTATTCATTCCCTTTCTCCAGTTTATGTCACCACGAAGCGTCTATTCTTCTTTCTTTTAGAGCGCTGCTCTTAGGCGCCCGTTCATGCGGCGAGCGTCGGCGTTGTACCTCGTTACCGAGCGAACGAGCACAGCGAAGGATGAGAGTGAACGCGGAGCGGAGCGGGAGATGAAAGACGGCGATAGCGAAGAGAGCGCCAGGAGGAAAGTGGAGGAGGAGGGTTTGGCGAAAGCGTAAGAAAAGTTTAGCGTCGCACAAGACGGACTCTGCAGCGACGATGGCGCCAGAGATGGCGCCAGAGCAGCGCGCGCCGTCTGCAGTCACCAAAGCACTGCATGAGCGGAGGTCTGTCTGCGCCGGCTGCTGTGAATCGCGCCCACACGTCACACCCACGCGCTGCCTCTCGCGATCTCCCGATTAGCGAAGCAGTCATGCCACGCTTCCCTCTGTTTGCAACGTGCCGCACGAGACAGATTGTCCGCGCCAGCCGCAAAATGAAAACACGTATAGAGCGGCGCTCAAACTTCACATTAGGGAGTATCGTATTCGTCGGTAAATTTTTTTTTATTTCTTGGACTGCTTCACGGCAAGTTCAAGGAACACGTAAGCAAGGACACTGATGTATATGTTTGTTGTTCTTACCCGGCAAGATTATTTCAAGCATCAGGGGTGTTATTACATGCACTTGTATACGTTTAATCTCCGCGCATGGTTTTTACTGCGGTAATCATTTTGAAATGAAGAAAAAAAATTCTGGCAGAGCCCATCTCACGATGACGGTCGACCTTCACGTGATTATAGCTTTCAAGCAATGGAGTGACACACCGCATTGCTGGAACACTATTTAGTTACAATCTGTAGGGGGGGGGGGGGGGGGGGAGTGGGCTAAGAATGCTCATCGCATTAATCCACCCACGCACAGATTAGATTATGGGGTTTTACGTGCCAAAACCACAATATGATTATGAGGCACGCCGTAGTGGGGGACTCCGGAAATTTCGACCACCTGGGGTTCTTTAACGTGCACCTAAATCTAAGTACACGGGTGTTTTCGCATTTCGCCCCCATCGAAATGCGGCCGCCGTGGCCGGGATTCGATCACGCGACCTCGTGCTCAGCAGCCCAACACCATAGCCACTGAGCAACCACGGCGGGTGCCCACGCACAACAGCAGACCACGGCGTCTACACCTCCGGACGACATAAGAAAAAAACAATGGGTTCCAATAATGCCAAGACCAGCTTTTAATGGCTACCAGCGCGTCTCGATGCTCGTGCTGTGACTATAGAGGGCGCATGCGCGCTTGTATTACTAAGGAACGCGTACTAGGGCACGTTACAGTCTCGTGCACGAGACGCGCATGGTGGACAAAAGAATGGCTAAAATCGCCACAATGTCAGAAACAGCTCTGAGTGAATGCTAGTACAGTTATTAGACGTCTCGGCGCTCGTACTGCGACCGGAGATGGCGCGTGACCTTCGTGTATAATTAAGAAACACGAAGCACATACGGGTGATGCATGTGACAGTGGCCCCTTTCAGCTCTTAATACGCTTCGCCGCAAAGCAGTACGGCTCAGCGGCGAAGCTAACTGAGGGGTACCGGCTATTAAGCCCCGCATATTATACCTCTGAATCACTCGTCTACCTCAACGCGTGTCTCAATCTGTGTGAACCGAGTTAGGGCTACACAAGAGCTTCTTTTTCGCCTTTGCCCGGCGCAAAAGCTCCCCAGAAAAGAAAAATGTGGGGACATTTTGCTAGGTGAATCTTGCTTCTGTTGCTCCTCAAAATGTGCCTTTGCAGGAGCACGGCGCGCTTTCCTTCGTCGACCGCTTTAGCTTCTGTCTATACGGGATCACGTGTACAGTATACGGTACAGAGTGTGTAATGGTGAAGCTTCAGTTTTTTGTCGTCAGTGGTTTGCCCCGGTCACTGGGGCACGCGTAACCCAAGGTTTGCCGCTTCGCAGTGCGTCTTCGGCGCTCAGCCATTGGCACGATCGTCGGCGACGGGATGAGTACGAGCCACACGGACACGCTCGCGCGCTATGCACGTGCGCCGCCCAGCCATGACCAAGAATTTAATCCTTAACTCTTAACACAAGAATTTAATACTTAACACTGAACGAATTTGCAGTGACACCGCGTCATTATTCACTGGTATCCGGGTCGCTTCGATCCCCTTTGCGTGAACCGTCCGTATAAGCCGAAGTGGCGAAACAGAGGAAGAAAAGACCAGGCGTAGTAGAACTGAAAGGGCGACGTACTTATATATATATCCTAACATCACGGCGACCAGTGGTCCCAGTGGCACGTATCGGTACACATCTTTAGGCTGCACTATTTCCTGGATCTGCCCACGAAAAAGGCTAGAAACATACCTGATATGAAAAAGTGGTAGTAACTCGCTAAGGAGGATCTCGTCTTAAAAAAAAAGTAAAATAAAAAAAGAAAGAAAGATGCACAAAACATGGAAGGCTGCAGCGAGTGGGCTGCAGCGAGTGGACGCGACGCACGCGTCGACAATGGACAGCGCGCGAAACGCGCAGTGGTGCGCAAAAGCCACTCGATCCGCGCGCCTTCGAAAAAACCCTATACACCGGTTGGCTTTAGCTCTGTGTATACCACCAATATCGCCAACTTCGAACAGAAGGTCGTCACGGCGTGGCACGCGGCGCCCGAGTGACCATCCATTACGCCATCTCTGCACGGGATGCTCGCACGCTTCAATATATACGTACACACACCGCACGCCCCTCCCACCATACGCTGCGTATATAAAGCTGTCTCAGAGCCCGCGGCGCATTCAGTGCCGGCGTGGCGCGACTGCACACTTCATACTCGGCGCGGGAGTGTATGGGCAGTGTGTGTATACGTGTGTGTGTGCGTGCGTGCGGCGCCCCACTGGATGCACACAGCGAGAGGCCGACGATAAAAGGCGCGCACCGCGGGATGCCTCGATTTGACAGCTTGCTCCCGCCGACGGTCCTCCTCTTCATCTTAAATACGCGCGTGCGCGCGCCACTCCTGCGGGCCTGGCTCGCCACGGCCGCACGCGCGCTGGAACAAAGTGGTGCGCGCGCCGCCAAGTCCGCGGCCATAAAGCCGCAGCTCCGCGCACGGACGCTTTCGCGGCGCTTTTGACTCTTCCTCCCACCACCTCCTTCATTTGCTTCACTGACTTCCTCTCTCACAGATGTCAAGTTTTGTTTTCCTTTAAAAAAAAAAAAAGAAAAACACCGTTGCCTTCTTTCTTTTTTTTAATCGTGAACTGTCCCTATTGCCGCCAACGTTGATGTGCCTGTATTGAGGCGGGAGACGCATTATTCTCTCTCTCACTCACTCTCTCCCCCGTTTATTTTTCTCGCTGACCTCCTCTCTCTCTCCGCGATTCTCTGTTGCGCCGTGTTTTTTAATCCATTCTCTTGGTTCATTTTTTTTTTTTTTTTTCACGCGGTGTCCCTGCCGCCGCTATACGCGCGTGGATGCTATAGGACTTTTTGAAAGGGGAGCATTGTGGGAAAGCTGGGATGCATTGGGAGTGAGCGCGCGTTTGCAGGGGTATAGACGCGAGGGACGGCGTATTAAATATCAGCCGACGTGGCGCGTCTGTCTAATAAATCATGCGCTTTTAATCCTCGCGGCCCCAACGACGCGCATAAAATCCGGTGCCCGTTCGAACGAGCGAAGGAACGAACTCCTTCATTCGGGAGGCGTTCGCCGTCGCCGTCATAAACGTTTAGCGCGGGGAGAAAGGAAGCATTATAGGGTTTTCTATGGCGAAGCCACACGTCTGTCTCTGTTAGCAGATATACGTATACACACACACTCTATATCGGCGTGCGTCTGTTCTGTTCCTCTCTATAGCCTTGATCTCTGTAGTGCCAGTACCACCCTTTTCCCCGCTTCTTCATATTTTTATCCTTAATTGATGGAGAAAGACAGGGCGAGTGAGAGTGAAAAGTGAGTTTTGTTCATGTTTATAGCGCAGCACAATGTCGTGCCGCTCCACAGCGGTTTCCGAGCGGTAGCTGCTCGCGACTTCGACAAAGAAAAATAAATGAAATATAGCAGTTTTAAAACCGCATGCTGGGTATGGACTCGCCTGCAGGACAAACCGGAAAATGCAGGAATAGTAGCGGAAAAAAAAAGAAAAAATGTTAGTCATGCAGAGAATGCTAGAGGGAAAGGACTCTTATTACTTTTTTTTTTCTTGTTATTCCGTCCTGGAGAAGATTTATTTTTTCCTGAGAGAGAAATACGAGAACGTATTTTTACGCCCAACACGTCAATGAACTGGGAAATGAACACTTGTGTGCACGATTTAATGAAAGCTGTCGTGTTGAATGCTTGCCTCCTATATACGCCCGTCAGGAATTAAAGTGCGCGGCTCCTCCTCGTTAGAGGGGTTCCTTTGGTCTATCGAGCCATTTCCAATGGTCATAATTTGACATAACATAGTGCTTCGCGCCTCCTTTGTCTATCGTCGCGGAGAGGTGGTGAGTGAAGGGGCAGTGCACATTATGTATAGAGGGAACCGTGGCCAAATATTTAGAGTACTGAAAACTACCGGAACTGTCGCTACAGCGTACGAAACCGTTACCTTAACAAAATCGCAGTTTCGCCAGAAGGAGACCAACGGGTGCTAGCTATATTTCTAACGCAGAGTTATACGACTAGTATTAGCACTGGCACGTGAACCAGCAGCGTTCACTCATTATGACCCTTTATTGCCTTTTGTTATGTTTAAATCACATTTCACAGTTGTTATTCTGTAAACAATTCCAAATCACGTGTTACCAATCTGCGTCATACAAAAACAAAGACGCGACACACCAAGGAAAAGACAGGCGAAAAGGAAAGGGCGTCACACGCAACTAACTTTATTCCTAGAAAACATCGCAATATATAGCCAAGCCAGACAAGTGGGGCAAGGTTCTGCGCATCATACCACCCTAGATCGGTCAATATCAAACATGTCTATGTCAAACATCTACAAAAATTCAAACTCAGGCCGCGCAACACCACTGACGTATGGCTAATGCAAATATATACATTTTTTTCTTCTTCTTATGTAATATGCCTCCAACATTTCTTGCGCCCGCACCTCGTTGCTTCCCGCAAGAATGCTGGTACTCTTAAATCTTACCTTACATTTACCGGATTTGCAGTGCCCAGATAAATGTGTCGAGAGAATATTCTTCAAAAGGATGAACAGTTGGTCGAGTTGGTACGGTAACATATTCTTGGTTTAAGCGCGAAAGAACACGGACGGTGGCAGAAGAAGACAGGACAAGCGCTAACTCACAACGTTATCTTTATTGGAAAGAACAACAATATATAAGTGATTGCAAAAACCGTAGCCTAGAAAGGTCACATGGTCTAAAAGATAAGAGTTATCAGACAAAACAAATAAAAAAATGGTGAAGCCGCTGAAATTCAAACAAGAAAAAGCACTGGTAGGTTATACTTAACGGAAAGTTCATGCTCTCTCGCTCTGTCGTTAACACATCGGCCCATTTGCTCGATGTAAAGCATGCCGTAGCTGAGCGAAATTTCATAAACCACACCAACTGCACATGTGACGTCGGGCCTTGCATGCCTCTCAATTGCCACATATAGATGGCTTGGGCGCTTTTGAAATCCGCGGGCCGCCAACTTCCTTGGTGAAGAGAAGACCAAATATCGTCATCATCATCCCCATCAGCCTATATTTATGTCCACTGCAGACAAAATGTACCTTGTACCTATTAGGTACCTTCTTAAGGTTGGGCGCAACCTTATGTTATGTTCGTGCGCAACCTTGTGTGCGCAACAGTTTGCGCTTTGTTATGTATTTCTATTTATTTGTACTTGAACATTAACATTCCCCACTACACTAGTGCCCCACACGGGCGCTGTAGGCATTGTAATTAAATGAATAAATTACTGTCCATCTGAATTATGGCTTTGAAAACGAAGTGCTGCCCGACCGTCTGTGAATCAGGAAACTATGCAGCATGCCACGTCCATGTTCTCTGGAGCGACTTAGACCTCCCCTCTACACCCCTCCCATAGAATGTATATATGTAATCTTGAAATGTTTGTGAATGCATGTGGAACGTAGAGATGGTATCAGCAAATAGCGACTGAACCAATTTGTATGCAATTTGTAGCATTCGAAAAGAGGGGAATATACCATTCTGATGGGGATAAATCAAATGATTTGCACGGATATGCACGGATATTGAGCGGCGCTGCAATGCCTACTACTGTGCAACCTTGATGTAACCACCTTGATAGTCGCCAGCTACATATATCCTCGCGAAGCAGCTTTCTCTTTTTAGCACCTAAACACGTGCGCCGCTAGTTAAGCAGCGTTAACAGACATCATCGGGCGCGAAACTTAGTTATGCACGTATACAACTTCCTCCTGCTTTTCGCCGCAGCATTTTTTGCACAAATGTGTTGTTGGGACTTGGCTTACGGCGGCTGGTTATTCGTCGTGTTGTATTCCATGAAGTGCAAATTGTAAAGAGGCGAAGTCGCGTAGTCCCGTGCACATGATAGTGCAAGGGACTACGCCCTGGTATTTCGCGTATATAGATATATGCATTGCCTGTTCAGGCTTTTTCTAAAGCGCGAAGTTGTCTAAAGCAACGGTGTGTCTCGCACGAAGCATTATAAGAGATTGGCGCGAAAGAAAAATGGAGTCGTACACCTGCGTGCGTTCGATGAGGTGCGTGATAAATCGAAACCGGAGGCCTGTGGAGGGCCACTTCGAAGACGCGTGCAGCTTGCTCTATCGTCCGGAGTGGGACGTGTTTATTTCTTTATCGGTCGTTTTCCCACCTTGGCTCCTTGTAAGGCGATCCATCAACCGGACAGGAACGCTGAATGACCGGCAGGAAGCCGCGGCCGGTGGACGATCGATGCACGTCCCTCGGAAACTCTGCAGCTGTTGGTTGAAGGCGAATATGCGTGGCAGAATGGCTCAACGTCTACGCAAGAAACTTAACACGATTGGACTTTAGCCAACACCTCTGTAGCAATGCTACACAGTGTATTTTTCAAAATTCATACTGTCAGCCCTTTGGTAGGGTTATTACAGGGGTGGTGTTTTGAAAATAGCATACTCATAAACAACAATATTTGACAGGAGCAAGAAAACAGTTGGCTAAAATGCAAACAAGCAAAGAAGGAAGAGAAAGCATGCACAATGCATAGTACTAGTAAGCGTTGTAGTTCACATAATATAGACATAAGCAGCTTTCTAAGTTCGAGAATAAATGCAACAGCAAGCACGAATACAATAACGTGAAACGCTCCATTAGGGGGAAAACATCACATACAACGCTAGGAAAACATCAACATCGGTGGAAGCAGCAGTGTATAAGTGCTGCTCCTCGGTGTCAAGTAAAAATTGTAAAGAAAACACCTTTTTAGTGCTTAATTCGATAAAACTATAATGAATCTCGGGGAAAATGGCCAATTGATTGATCCGTAGTGTTGGACGGCTCAAAGCAACGCTGGGGTTAACAGAGACGCCGTGGTTGAGGTCTGCCAGCTGGAGCTCCTTAAAGGGCGTCTAAATCTCAGTGAACGAGCGCTTTCGCGTTTCGCCCCAATCGAGATGTGGCCGCTGAGGCCGGAAATTGATCATTGGACACATTGCGCTTAAAACGCTCCCCCATTTCTACTAAACACAACTTGGTGTAAGGCAAAGCTCTCGGGACATTGAGGGACATGGTTGATAAAGACAGTGGGGCACTTTCCGAAGAAATTGTTGCAAAAGCTCTAGTTTATCCAGACGCATTTAACTTCACACACAGATTTGCCATAACTGTCCCCCTATTTCTGCCTAAATTTAATCTTGGTATTTGTAGTTAGGCCAAGGCTGCGTGTTAAATTTTACACCGCTCGGAAAACTCAATCATGTACGCACTAGAGTGTATGAATGCGTAATTTATCGCACTGGCCGTATTTAGCCCAAAGGCTTTGAACTTTTCCTATACTTAACCCCTAACGGGCCCCTTATTTTAACAATATGTAAACTTGGTGTGACGTATATATAGTTCCCTTGGCACACTGGTAAACAAAGCGTAAAGTGACCATATAACGCTTTCAAGAACTTGCTGAAGAAAATTTTTAAGAAGTTGTATTTTATCAATACGCATTTAACTTCGCACACGTATTTCCCATAGTCGTTCCCCAGTTTTGTTAAGTTTAATGTTGCTGGCGTTTGTATTTATGCCAAGGTTGCATGTTGAATTTTGCACCGCTCCTAAAAATCAGCCGTATACACTCTGGAGAGCTTGAATACGTAATTTCTTGCTCAGGTCTTGTATAACCCAAACAGTTTGAACTTTTCCTACGCATAACCAATAAGCTGCCCCTTGTTTTCACAACATGTAAACTTGGTGTAACATATAGTTCCCTCAGGACACTGGGAAACATGGCGTAACGTGACCATATAACGTTTTCAAGGACTTGCTAAGCAAACGTTTTTACAAACGCTGTATTTGATGCACACGCGTTTTACTCGGCACACAAACTTGTCATACTGGCTCCCTCACGTTCACTAAATTCGATCTTGGCGGAATTAGTAGTTATGTCAGAGCTGTGTGCTAAACTTTGCGCCACTCGTATAACACACTATAATAATGCTCCGGAGCATTAGCATGGCAGTGCCGTAATTTACGATCACATACTTCGAACTTTGCCTACACATTACTCATACCGTGTCCCTTATTTTCGCCAAATATTAACAACAGGCCTTGTTTAGTTCACTGAGGGTGCCTACAACTACCGCAACTTCATTACGTTATCCACGCGTATAGCTAATACATCTTTGTCTTTAATAGATCAAGCTTTAATTAATCCAGACACAGGGATACTTCCAGGCATTTATTCAGAGCCAATCTCTGACAATCTTCCTATATTTATTGATTTCTTTACTCCAGGTAGTACTTAATCTGCAAGATGTACTATTGTAACCAATATAGATTATAATATATTAAGGAAAGACATTCTTTCGATAGATTGCATTGACATACAGGGTGCTTTTTTTTAGCTGCTCCAAATTCTTTAAATTGCCTGTGGCAGATAGCACAATTCTAACCCTTGATCTAAATTACTCGATGAGCCGGCCATTATATGAGAGATCAAAATGCTTAATTGAATAATTAGCATAATTGCACTAATTAACTTTCAAATAATTATTTTACGGCACATATTTCAATCTACGAATTGCAGCTATTGTGTTGGCAAGGCGTATCCACTTCGAACAAATTCTCTGGACTGCACCCGTTGCGAGATATTAATTTTCAGTGTCCGACAAAATGCATTGGCATTCCAGTTACTTTTGTGCTTAAATGCATAAACCAGCGCTTTATCACAAAAAAAATAATAAAGTAACTGGAACGGCAATGCATTTCTTCGGAGGAGGAGGAGGAGGAATAAACTTTTATTGTAAACTTTTATTTCTTCGGACGCTCTAAAATTTATTATATTGAAACTGGTGCACCTAAGAATTCATTCCAAGCCTTGCGAACTCACCGGCTATAATTTGTAGATTGAAATATGTGCCGTAAAGCATTTATTTAAATAATTAGTTAGCGTAATTATGTTAATTATTCAAATAAGCATTTTTATTTCTATTCGAACCAATGACCGCATCATTGAGTAATTTAGATTAAGGGTTAGAATCGTGGTATGTGCCACGGACTATTCTTAAAATGTTGGTGCAGTTAAAAGAACAATCTGAGTACGACGGGGACATTAGCATCGAACTAACAAATCTCATTACCGTTCTTTATATTGCTATAGCCAGGAGTAAACGCATGGTTTTAAGTGGCCGACATGATAAACGTCTACACCCTTGGATGACAAAGCAGATACTTGACACACTTAAAAAAATATTGGTACCATAGTGGCGGCATAACAAATCCAATTACTACTATGTACCACGATTGAACACACAGCCGACCTGGAAATGAATCTCTCTCTCTCAACACACAGTTGATTAAATCGCGTAAATAAGATTCAGAAGAGAACATAGATATGTCAGGGCCGCAAGTGATTTTATATCGCTTCCTTAATCATTCTTTGAACTGGTTTAGATATCCACAGCCACTAAAGACTGCTCAGGTTGTCCCTATTTTCAAAGATGTACCTTGTACAAAGATGGACCCTTCAAAGATGAACCCTGAGCCTTGTAACTACGAACCAATATCCGTGCTCAGTATCATTAACACCATTTTCGAAAAGATTCTCGCCAGACGACTCTATAAATTTATTGATAAGTATCAGGTCACGTGTCCGCAGCAACATGGGTTTCGTCTAAATTTTTTTACTTTGTCATCAGTCTTAACGTAAACTCAAATAATTAATGCTGCGCTGCAAAATAATATGCTTGCTGGAGTAATTTTCTCTGACCTAAAAAAAGGCCTACTGCACGGTTCATCACACTATCCTTCTTAATAAATTAAATGATTGTGTATTCCGTGAGACCACATTCGATCTTCTTTCTAGTTACTTTCACAACCGTGTACAAGTAGTCAGTGTGAACAAAATTACATCATCACCCAAGAATGCGAGCACTGGCGTCCCGTCCCGCAAAGATCCATCCTCAGGCCATTTTAAGGCGAAAGAGTTAAGTGGCTCATACTCCCTATGGCCTTGAAAAAAAAGAACGCGTCGGTGCACTCCAGTGGCACAAACATTGTCATCATCAGCAATGGCTCATACCCCCGTAAGCAATAAAAATGCAATAACTCATTCCTCTCGTAATGCAGAGGCTACAAGCACTCACAAAAGTGAAGCGAACAGTGCATACATTCATTGGAATCACGCATATAACGCATAGAAAGGCGGCGTCTTGTCAAGTGGTAAAAAAAAAAAAAAACGTGACCTACTCAATGGCTCATACCTCCATAAGCAAGCAAGAAATGCAATGGCCCATACCCCCGTAAGGCTCAGGCTACAATCGCTCAGCAAAGTGTAGAGAATAGTGCATACTTTCATTGAAATCACCCACAAAACACACAGAACAGCATATGTTTCAATCCCCTGCATCGAGGATGCAACGTAAAGTCGAAGAGAAACGTTATTTGCGCGAATCTGATCCCGCTATACGAGTGCGCGAAGCCGCAGCTGAGCATCGAGAACGAGCCTTAGAAGCCGAACATGATCAAATGTGCAGCAGGCTTTCGCCTTCACGTGTTACAGGAGTGTAACATGCTGCCGAACTTTTATTTTCTTTATACATTAAAGACTTACCACTAATATTAAACCAACTAAATGTCTTATGTATGCCGACGGCTCTTGCTTGTGCTTACAGCCGACAACGTTTACGATATAAAAGCTAATGTAAACGAAGTTAGAACAGGTTCCATCAACAAACTTGCAATTAACGTTAAAAAGACTAAATATGTTTAAATATTAAATGTTTACAGTTAAATGTTTACAGCTATTAATAAACGATAATCCTTTGGAGAAAGTTAATTAATTCAAATACCTCGGTGTGTTATTGGATAACAACGTACACTGACAAGAGCAAATAAGCCCAGTCTGCACAAAGCTGGCATTGGGATGCTGCGGACTATCACAAGCACGACATCATTTTGAAATAAACACTCCCCGTATTTTATACTTTGCATTCATCCACAGTCATTTAACGTATTGTAGCGAATTTACTCTAGTATAGTGTTGAATAAGCACGTTTGATTAGCAGTCATAATTTTTTTAACTGTTAGTTTTTTTTTTTACCCTTCCACAGCCGTCACTTCCGTCGAGTCTGAGGGGGAACTAAAATTTTGTGGTGTTTTACGTCATACATTTAACCTTACTGTGTCTTTTGCCTCTTTTGTTCTTTATGTTTGCCTGTACATTGTGCGACAACTACGTTATATCCATTATTTCATTATATCCAGTTACGCTATAACGAGGTTTGACCGTACAAGTGTTTGTTGCTTGAAGATATTCGTGGTAAATAACAGGGGCAACGATAAAGAGGTTCGCATGAAGGTGGAGTGTTTAAGTGATCAATAATGGCTGGACCAGGAATGTTTTAAGCTGTAGCGAATGTTCGGACAAATGGACTTGGCCCTTTGACCTGGCGGCTTCCGCCTATTCGGGCATTGTTGAAGGTGATCGATTTGTACTTTAAGGTCGGGGCCCACTATTAAACAGCTTTCATTATTAACATATACAAATTAGGCATTCGTCAAGAACGTTTAAGTTTCCTGTATGTCGTTATATGGTTACTCTGAGTTACGTGTGTGCTGTTCCGCTTGTCCGCGAAACTGTGCGCGTTCTCGAACTATTTTCGGTACTTTCATTTAACTTACGTAACTGTGCATTTATGTTCACGTTATTTTATGCTATTCGGCGTACCTTTCACTGGTGTAAGGAACTTTGAATGCCCACTCGTGCTCTTAGGCTTTATTTAGTGTTCTGCCTTAGTACGGTTTGTCAGTGACCAGGAGTATAACGAGCGTTACCAATAGGTGTAAGCACCTCCTTTAAATTCATTGCATTAAATAATTATGTCATACACTGTATCATCTCTCCATTCACTACATGCATTGGCAAGGACTCTTCTGTATTTTTTTTACTATATCAGAACTATAGAGTCACATGCAGGCTGTGGTTCTCTTTAGTATATTGATCCGAATGGGTTGCAGTCTTTGACGTTGCATCGTAACGGCGTCATGTCTACCCCACAGAATGCACTGTGAGCACATCTGGGACTATGTAGGAGAAGCAATGTTTCGAAATTTTCCACCCAGACGAGTTTTGCATTCTGTCGTTATGACGTTCTAGCATTTAGATAAGAACTGAAATTATGTGCATTTCCGTCTTCCTGACCAAATAATGTGCCTCGTGGATTGAATGAATAATGTACGAGATACCCGCTAAGTCATTCTACCCTTACTCGTATACATTATACCCAGAATGTATAGTTATACTCATGGTACCTCCAAGGTTGTACATAAGTGCATCCAAGGTTGTACATAAGTGGGCGCGGGTGATGACGAGCCCGAAGCATTCTCGCCTTGAGCTGGCATGGCCGATGCAGCGAAGGAGCGCCCGGTGCGTAAATCCATTGTGTGTCTGGGATACCCCGCACCTCCACCAAGGTGTTACGGGGAAAGAGAGGTTTGAATTATATTTACAGAATATTTACAAAGCGCCCACTGGCATACAAGGCATACAAGATGCTACACTAGTCCGCGCGACATCAGAGAGCGTCGTCGTCTTCTATATTGTCCTCAGCGTTGTCTCGAGCATTGCTTGGTAACAATATTATAACTCAGACTTGCATATTACTGCACCAGAACTCTATAGGAAGCAGGCCTTTATGACCACAGCGGGAACAGATATTAGCACCACCCCTGCCTAACACTATCAACCATGGTTCATTGTATGTGGGGTCATGAACGCATGCATATTTATCGCTTCCGCCTTCTCTTGTCCTGAAATTATCGGCGAAGACAGCGTGCTTAAAGATATAGAAAAATAAAGTAAGGGGAAGTTCTTGCCTAGCGCAACCTGTTTTCAGGGCCACTTGACCGTCGTGTCTTACGACCACAGTTAGGCGACAGGAACCTAAGCACCAAACGACAACCGGCGGCACTTGTAGCGCTTAATTCCTCAGTTTACTTTCGTCGGCACTCAACAGAACCGTTTAGGCGGCAGCGAGTCAGCCGGCGGGTCAACGAACGCCCGTTGCCGACACGACATACGGCAAAGGAGAATAATGCGTTGTCGCCGCCGCGCGGGCTCTCGGATGGTCGCGCTTCACTGTCGCCACCCGCAGCGGGTTGACACAGCCTCTGCGCGGAGGGGGTCCGCTTTAGTGTGTCATTCATCGGGCGGCCGCAAACACGCATCTCGTGCCATCATTTCCCCACCACCACCACCGCCGCCGCCGCCGCAGCAGAATGAAAACCGCGTAGAAACGAGTGAGAGGCGCACGGAGCGGAGGCCTCACGGTCGCCAAACGGTTCGCGCACGACGGCGAAGCCACGGTCATAAGCGACGAGTGCGTCGTAAAACGGCACGCGTATACTCGCCTCTTGCCATCTCGCGCATTGACGCGCACAAACACACACACACAAAGAGATAGAAGGGGGCCGTATTATGAGAGCCGTCGACAGTGTCGCGTCAGGAGTTTCAATTAGGAACGCCTGTTTATGGTCCCTCCTCTCCCTTTCTGCTCAACCGCGCAGGAACGAGTGCTGGAAGAGGAGGAGGGAGCGATGGAGTGAGTGGTGGCCAGAGGCGATGATCCGTTCGCGTAGGCCTCGTTTCTACAGAGAATGAGAAACGCGAGCCGTGCTCGGCCGTAAAGAGAAAAGCCGTCCCCCATGGCCGGGATTATAAAGACAGCCGCTCGTTGGCTGTAGCAGCGAACGCTACTTGGAGAGGGTTCGCGCTAATAAAGGCACTTCAAGGGAAAAAGCTGGCGCCGCTGTACCCCGTGTGTGCATATACACACGCACACTATAGAGACTGTGCTTGCGGTTGGCCTCGCGAAGAATGTAGCGCGGAGAAAAACCAGCAAGCAGTGTATGTATTGTACGCGTAGTGGGAGTAGTTCGCGGGTCGCAGTTTTGTACAAAGATGTGGATCTCCTCTCAGACGCACCCTGGTTTCTCACTTGACCTGTGGGTGGCACTAACGTAGTTTTCTGGATATATTTCCCCCCGTATAAATCATGACCTCTCTGACGAACACTATACTCATTAACATGTGTATTTACCAGATTCTTCAACATGACTATATATGCTGATTTTCTTGTGTACTTTGAGACGTGTTCAGGGAACATGCTTCCTCTCTGTCATCTATCTATTTCCTCCTCTCCTTTTCACTGTGTAGGATAGTCAACCAAAAGAGAAGTTTTCACTTCCCATCCATACCTTTCTCACATCATATCATCTTTCTCTCCCTCTTTCTCAGTAGGTTGCAGAGCCACTATTGTGATATACATGCCAAGGAAGTCTTGAGTTGAATAGAAAAATCAAAATAAAACAACGTGATCTTATGGTGCCTCTGATACATGTGTTAATTCTGCTGGCACCTCCGGCGTCAAGGAAGGAATAAAAATTCTGATAGAACCTATACCTACTGCTAACTGACAGTATCAGTACGACATCATTTGAATGAAAACTCGCTCACCTGCAGACTGTTTTGCAGTTACGTAATATATACATTTATTCCAGCTTGAGTCCTTTTGGCATTCCGTCGATTCGCTGTCCTCAACAGATATAACAGGAACTGTATGTGGTAATTAAAGTACCAACCATGCCTACACAATCCTAAATTTTGGATAGCCCTCGAAAAAACGTGATCAATGACGTCCTCTGTTCTTATGGTAGGTATTTGGTCTGACCTGAACAGATGCAATAGTTTGTATTTCATCAATTCCACGAACTAATTGTTGCCGCGGTTAGCTGTGTCAATGCTAGTCCCCCGTCACTATCATGAGGGTTCATGGCGCATGATACTAGGCATCATCGTCGTCATCATTTTCCGTATAAGCATCATCATCATAATTATCATCATTATCATCGAGGGAATCTACGTAGCCGTCGTCATTCCTTTG
Organism: Dermacentor silvarum; assembly: GCF_013339745.2. Classification (NCBI taxonomy): domain Eukaryota; kingdom Metazoa; phylum Arthropoda; class Arachnida; order Ixodida; family Ixodidae; genus Dermacentor; species Dermacentor silvarum. The sequence goes on from NC_051155.1 coordinate 171,945,416, forward strand.
CAAGCGTTATTCCGTTATCTTTGACACACATGGAGAAAGGGAAAATATAGGAGGGAGCAGTACGTCTCGCAGCCAGCTTTGAGAAGCGCACGCTTCGTGTAGTGAGCAGTGGTGGCCCAACACGTGACCTCTTGCGTCGAGATCACGGAGAATCGAGATTTGCCGAGACGTTTGGTTACCGGTAGTTTTTATTCGGTGCGCGCTCGGCCGGCAGCTCCTCAGATGCAGGAAGGAAAAAGATGTTTCCTTGTTTTTTTTATTTGTTTTGTTTTTGTTTATTTCAAGAGTTTCAAAAGGTTTCGAATGGGTATTGAAAAAAAAATCAACCGGGAGTACTAAAACCTACCGCGTGTTGTGACGTATCCTCCGTGCTCTGCCGTTTTCACCACGTGTTGGGCCACCACAGTCGGTGACAATCGCGTTGCGCTAGGCTCGCCTCTTCTTTTTCCTTCTTCCATGTTGACACATCACCGTTTACTTGTCACGTCATCGTTGTCATACCATCGTCATCGTCAACGTTCTGGCATCGTTGTCATACCATCGTCATCGTCAACGTTCTGGCATCGTTGTCATACCGCTGTCGTCGTTATCGACGCCATTGTTTCATCGCCGTCACCATCGTCATTTTACAGCTTGGCGTAGTCATGCATCGCCGTCGTGCCGTCATGTCGCTGCAGTCGCCATGTCACTACTTGTCGTCGTTGTCACGCCATTGTAGTCGTCAGGCTCATGTCGCTCTCGTATCTTCATGCGATAACGTTGCTCCGCCACACGCTATGTGTGCACATCAGGTTACATGAGGCGGCACTGTGGCGCCATCTGTGGGGCGCTAGCTCCAAATGAAGGCCAGAAGTCCAAGATGAGAGGAGATGAAGTAGGAAGAAGGAAGGCAGGGAGGTCAGCCAGGCTAACGTCCTGTTTGCTACCCTACACCGTGAAAAGAGGTTAAGGGTGGAAAAAAGAAAGGGCGAGAGAAAAGGAAGCAGCAGAAGACACTACAGCATTTCGCACATGTGGGGCTGCCCTCACACTTGCAATCTCTCACTGAGGTCAGTCGATTTCAGAAATTGTAATATTACCCGTGTTGCTTAGTGATCGTGGGACTGTGTCCGAAGATTTTCACCGCTTGGTGTCATAACGAGTACAAAAACACAACACGTGTTCGATAGTTCCTTCACAGGTGCATGATTCCCACATGAGTGTGTATACCATTCCAACAAGGAAGAACCAGGCTTTCGTAGAAACCCATACTTAGCAAAGTGGGGTAAGGGTATAGACATAGAAATGATATATACAGTGTGTCCCAGCTATCACGCAGCACGATGTAAAAAAGAGGAACGGCGTTACGCGAAGCAAACCTTGTGCGCATTGTTTCCAGCACAGTGGAGTAGCCACCAGTATTTTTTTTTCGTTACTGAGATTTCATCAGGTGATTGTAATTAATTATCTAACTCGAGAAATACTGTCATAATTATCAAAGTGTCAATGAGGAAATTGTAGAGCAGCATGAAAAACTCTCGATACAGCTTTCTGTTGCTCAATGCGTGCTACACAAATGCGTTTTTCCGAGCGTGAAACAAGCCCGCGAATACACGCAAAGTGCCTCGAGCAGCCAGTCCGCTCAGCAATTCTGCGTGTATTCGCGGGCTTCTTTCACACTCGGAAAAACACATTTGTGTAGCACGTATTGAGCAACAGAAAGCTGTATCGAGAGTTTTTCATGTTGCTCTACAATTTCCTCATTGACACTTTGATAATTAGGACAGTACTTCTCGAGTTATATAATTAATTACAATCACCTGATTAAATCTCAGTAACGAAAAAATCACTGGCGGCTACTGCATGTACTGGAAGAAATACGCACTAGGTTTGCTTCGCGTAATGCCGTTCCTCTGTTTTAAAAATCGTGCTGCGTGATATCTGGGACACCCTGTATATATATATATATATATATATATATATATATATATATGAGATGCGAAAGGCAGGGAGGTTAACCGGAAGTTAGATATCCAGAGTTGCTTCCATGGGGTATACGCCTTCAGAGAACATCCAGATGCTATTCTGCTTGGTAGCACGAGTGTTCCTGCGGCAACTCGGCGCATGAAAATTTGCTTCTTCAAGACGACGTAGAACTTGAAACTCGCCTCATTTCTCAAGCAGACACGTTGTTTCTTGTTTCTCTCGAAAACAGATTCCCTTTACGCAGCAAAGAAATATGCGATGGTGGACAGCTTGATAGTGACGATGTAACTAGATCTACGTAAGACCCCATAGTATACCAGGTAGCGCAAGCGTCCTCCTTTACCATTGTTTATCTGATTCCATTTCAGTGACAACGCAAGCGCGTTACTCTCAGCCTTATCTTATTGCTGTCATCTGTATAGAAACCACCGACCCAGAAGACGCGGCGCAGGCTCGGCTAGCGAGCAATTGTTCCTAGCAAGGAAGGGGAGCAGAGAGACAAGAACAAGGCAAGGTGCAGCAATGCCGGCGTATAGAATGACTATACGGCGCGCATCATCGCGTTCCGCACAGGAGACGCTCCGCGCTCTTTGACGAGCGCGTGATGAAAGAACGACTGTAACACCACACACGCCGCAACGACCGCTTTCTGCGCTTCTCAATAGCGGTCGCTATGTGGTTTCGCGCGCGAAGGCACACGCGAGTCCGTTTCACTTACGCCGCAACTTTCTTCAGAGACCCCCCCCCGAGGAAGGCCCCAACTATTAATCCTTCTCGCCCGCGAACGCTCGTAGAAACAGTAGGCACAGCGCGAGGCCCGCTCCCGTGCACCGCCGGCGAGACACTCGCAAGCACTGCACTGACGCGCAATGAGGAGAAGTCTTCTTCTTCTTTCCGGCCTCGCGATTCTCCGCCAAAGGACTGGCGGTATAATGTACGGCCGTTGTTTCTCTATACGGACACGGCAACGTCTCGTCGTCATTCGGCCAGGTAAGGAAGGTGGCCGGCGGGTGTAGACACAAAGCCCGGCGTCGCATTCAACGCTGAACTAAAGCTGAATGAGGCAGCGACGCGGCCGACACAATCGGCCGCCGGATGACACCTCGCGTCGCCGGTGGCCGATGGCAATCGCTCGGGCCGGACGCTGGGCTGAATGGAGGAGGGGAACCGACTGAAGCCGCAGCCAGCGCGCCGCCGATAGCGATCTCGCAGGCGCCAATTAAACGGACCGCGCTCTCTCGCTGGTCAGAGCTCGCGTGGCTGCGCGGCGGCAATTAATGCACCGGCTGACGGCGGGCGAGTTGACTTCCGTCGCTGCGACGGCGCGATGATAGAGGGACCCCGGTAGCTCGCTCGAAATTGGGAGTGTGGGCGAAAGAAGAGGTGGTGCCGGAACAACGGACACGGCGAGGCATATGCAAACAGAAGCACGTGCGACGATGATGCATAAACGCTGGAGTCGCGGATGTTGCGAGTGACATGAATGGGAAAACTGCTTTCGCCTCGCAGTACAGAATGTGGTCCATTTTGTTGTGTACAGGCGCAAGTGCCGCTTCTTTTGTGCGGAGGTGCGGAGTCTGACTGTTCAACGGAGGCTACGCGTGTTCAACTCGCCGCACGTGTATCAGCTACAATATCGGTATATCTATACGCCCTTGTCAAATCATTGGCATAATTGAACAACGCTGCACACCGGGGGCTTGCAACATGAATTTTCCCCCACCTGTTAATGGATACAATGTCCTGTTTGTATATCGGTGGACGTTGCAGGGAATGGTAATCAATGTTAGAGTAACATCAGTAGCTGAAATTCTTAGCAAGGATCATTACGTGCTACTTCGGCGTCATTTTTTCAATGGTCATTCGAGCCACGTCTGTTTGTTGTATGTTTTCCTCGAACATCAAAGAATCGCCTGTAGATGGTAGCGGTTCCACCTTTCAAGAGGAGGACACTGCTTGCAGGACATATCGCAGTCTTCATCTTCATCCTGTGGGCCTGTGTAATGTAATGAAACGCTTATGTTTACGCATCACAAAGGTCATAACTTTCATCTCATTCAATTTCGTATATTTATGCGCTACACCATCCGCGAAGCTATGCCGGGATGCTAACACCAAATCACTTCGATGCACACTGTGAGACGTCGATGCACCGAGGTCACGGGTATCAAAGCGATGCATTATTCTTGTCGAGGAAAGAATGGTAATTAGAAGTGTGTGCACAGAGCAGTACGGCACACATCTAAATACATTTAAGGGTGCTATACATCTTGTGTCACGGTGAAACATGCCCACCTGCACATACCCAATGGCCAAATCAAATCAAATAAAATCAGGTAATTCAGTGTAGCCGTTTAATATTATTTATTTATTTATTTATTTATTTATTTATTTATTTATTTATTTATTTATTTATTTATTTATTTATTTATTTATTTATTTATTTATTTATTTATTTATTTATTTATTTATTTATTTATTTATTTATTTATTTATTCAAGGCCGGAGGGCGCTACAGAAGGGAGTGGAAAGCAAGCGTTACCGAAAAAAAAAAAACAATGCAGCCTTAAATGGAAGTATACATCAGTCACTTCGGCGACAGAGGCTGGCAGGTGGTTCCATTCTCTGGACGTACTGGTAACAAAAGAGTCAAGAAATAGCTTTGTCCGGGAGAACGGTACGTGTATTTTATGCTGGTGATCAGTTTTGTTTGATATAAATATAGGACGATTCTGAAAGAGCATGTTTTAGTTGTGCATTTTTTATAGATCTTGTGAACCAGAAGTATACGGGGAAGTTTTCGACGTGAAGAAAATGTTGGGGGGGCTAAAATTGTTTTAATAGATGGCGTACTCAAGCTTTCATCGAATAAGGCTTTATAGAGAAGAAATTTAAGTTAGGAAGGAGTCTTGTAAATATTTCTATGTAGATACCCAAGTGACAAATTCGCATTATTAATTGTGTTGTTGAGTTTTCCAAGAGATAACAGAGTAATATTAACGCTTAAATATTTATGAGAAGAGACATTTTCTAAAACACAGCCATTAATAAGATAATTGGAAATGTTAGAATTGGTGCAACGTGAAACTCGCATTAACTTGCATTTATTGGGATTTAGTCGCATGCTCCATTTTGCGCACCAGGACGAAATATCACTAAGGTCTTGTTGTAGAATTGTACCGTCAGCACTATTAGAAATAATTCGGTAAATTACGCAGTCTTCAGCAAATAATCGATTTGAGGAATTAAACAGTTTAGGCAGGTCATTAACATCTATAGAATAACAGAGAACCCAAGACAGAAGAATTGGAGTTATTAGCCGCCATTAGCAGTTACGAATTGAGTTATATTAGTCAAGAAGTTTTCAATCTATGCAAGTATATTAAGGTCAATGTTTAGTTGCCTAAGCTTAAAACAGACTAAATGATGAGAAACAAGATCAAAAGCTTTTGAAAAGTCGAGAAATATGCAATCTATAATTTGTACATTGTCTAATGCACTGAAAAGATCATATGTGAAGGAAACGCTGTGTCTCGCGTGAGAAATCTTTACGAAATCCGTGTTGATAGGGTGAGAAGAATGAGTTAGTGTTCAAAAAGTCGACTAAGTGGGAAGCAATGATATGCTCAAGAATTTTACAGGGGACACTGGTGATAGATATGGGTCTGTAATTCAAGGGACGCTGTGTTTTACAAGATTTAAACAACGGAACCATCTTGCTCATCTTCCAATCACCTGAAAAACAACCGGATTCTAAGGACTGAGAAAACAGTTTCGATAGCACAATAGATGAGTAAATTTCACTGCCTTTTTTTAACGTATAGGCGATATCATCCACTCCACAAGACGAAGACAGTTCCAACCCAGAAAAAAAATATTTTTTTAACCCACCCAATTAATAAGAATATTATGCATAGTAAGAAAGTTACATTCAGAGAACACAAGGGAAGGAATCAGCAGACGTTGAAAAAAAGATTGGGAAAAAACATCATTAAGCACAGTACAACATTCAGCACTCGAAATGGCTACACCGTATCATCATTTAAAGATAGCGTCTTCTCTTTTTGACCGCAAATAACGTTGCAAAATTTTTTGGTGTTTGTGACCAGCAACGAAAGTTCTGTGTACTTTAGGTATATCTATGAGTCGACGTTTTGCGTGCAAGTTTTATGTCGTGATTGGGCGAAGAGGTGGTAAGCAAAGAACAATTCGCATTAAATTGTTGCATTTCAGGTCATAATGAGAAGCGCTGCAGTGATGCGATAGTTGGCGCAATATTAAGCTCGGTAAGCCTCGCACTGTCTTGTGCGGCCTTGATTTCGAGTAAATTAACCGTTCACTGACTCGCGCGAGCAAATTCCTTTCGAGAAGAAATAAACTTCATTCAATGACGACTCTAGGTCCGAGTTCTCTTCGTTTGCAGAGGTGGCGCACCCCGGTGATGGAGAAGTTGTTGTTGTGCTTGTTGTCGCCTTCAACATATGGCACGCACCCAGGAGAGGGGATTGCCCAAGATTCGCAAAACGTAATAAAAGTCCTTGCTTACCGTTAACTTAGTGGTCGGTACTGCCCATATTTAAATAAAAATGATTGTAATTACTTTTTTTAAAGTGATCATGCCAATTTTTAACGAAGCTGCTAGATTGTGCAAAAAAAAAAGAACGCCGCAGTTTCGCCCAAAAGGCGAAGCATCAATTGAGATAGCAAATTAGGAGACAGCTATACGAAGTAAGGATAGTAGTTTTATCAGCCGTATGAACTTGTTAACATTAGCTTACTAACTAAATTAACAAGCATGGTGTCACGCGCGCACAAGCAAACATGAACAAATCTCACTCGATGACCACGGAAGCTCGCCGTCAAAACGCTGGAATGAGGAAGCGCGGCGGCAGCAGTGAGCGAAAAGACCTTCGTGCTACATCTCGTTTCAACGCGAACTTAACGGCGAAAACACAGTGCACGCCACACTCTGTCCCCGAGAACCACGGTCAAAACTTATCGGGGGACAGCTCCTTTGGCAGGAAAATGGGTCTCCACATACAAAACCGTTCACAAACTTCAGTAGTGCAGCAAGCAGAAATTCACTTAAAGCAAGGTAACAAGTTCTATCTCCTTTCGCCGGTTGTCGAAGGTGTCAACAGATTTGGAGGCCCTCGCCTCTCTTTTTAAAGAACCCCTCACCAGGCCACATAGCAAATTTTGGTTACACACTGGAAGTTGTTACGTGCCCTATAGGTAGCGTTCCGCCGCAAGAATTTTTCATATTGGTTCGTTATTAGCAGATATATAAATATTTGAAGTTGCGCAAAACCATGATTTCAGGAGGTGAGCTTCACTGCCAGTATTGACACTCTTGCCACTTACCCTGTTAACCTCCGCAAGCAAAACTCCTTCCCTGCGTTCTCCCATGCCGAAGCCGAAGGAGTACGTCACGCACACGTCACGCACACGTCACCGTCCCTGCCTTCTTTTTTCTGCAGCTTATGCTGCGCGGCGCACTACTGGTAAAGGTGTCACACGCAGGCCCGCGAGCTGTCGCGTCTGTTTCGTGTCGCTCTCTGCACCATCTTGCGAGCTGTACACGAGAACACGTGCGGTGTGATGAGTCGGTGCCACATGAATACTGAGCTCGACGCGAGAGGATGAAAGACCCTGATCGCGCGCTGGAACACGGTAGAAAATGACATAGTTTCGGTGGCTGCGCGCGCGAATGCACAACGTGGGAACGCGCAGGCAGACGAAACGGAAGTACGTCTTTTGCTTCGGTGCGAAGTAAAACAAAAACACACAGACATTCGGTTTGTGTGCTTTATTATTTCTCTAAACTTTCATTCACACGCGCCATGCGCACTGCTTTGTTCCTTGCACACACCACCACCAGATGGCGCTGGCCTCCGCGCATCCGCGGCAGCGGGGGCGCCGGCCGCGTGGGGGAAAGAAAAAAAAGAACCAGAAAGCTCGCCTTCGCCAATCCGCGCCTGCACGGTAATGAGGAAGTAAACGTTTCTTGTTGATAGAACGGATTCGAATTGCGCTATACGTACACCCGGCCACAAAAGTTTGCGGGCCACAGGATCTCAGAAAAAGTTCAATTCCCGAGCAGCCTGTAGCAGTACACAGTAAAACTGTATACGACAATGTTGTTAGCATATTCTAATCGAGGCACGAAATGCAAATACCAGGCTGCGTTGTGAGGCTGCGGGGATATTCAGCTTTTTCTCAGATTTCATGGTCCGTAATATTTTGTGGCCGGGTGTACGTACGCGAAGGTCACCTCTGAAACCATGATGCGTTCAAGGCGTCCGTTGTACTCGCTAGTAGCCAGCAACTCCAGTTAACAAAAGTCTAGGTAAATTTGTGTGCGCTCGCGCTTGTGTGTATGTGTGTGTTCGTACCTGCGTGCCTGCGTGCGTGCGTGCGTGTACTCGTGTTTCGACTCTTCATGCACTCTCTCACGGCTTCGCTGTATATCGATTCCAACTCATAGGATCTGCTGAATATTTTTTTTCCGATTGGAGCAAATAGAAGTTTTCTAAGAAGCCTTACTGGTGCTATATTTGTACATGCAAATGCGTGTCCGAACAGGGCACTGCAGGTGTGTTAGCGATAACAGTAATATAATACCATGAATAACGCCCACGGTTAACAGGTTCGCCGAAACTTATCTTTATTTCGTGCTATATGAATGTCTTCTAGAAGCTATGAAGAGTCCTTCCGTCTTCATTACAATCAATCGTCCTTTTCCTGAGCTGCTTTAACAAACGACAAAAAATCCACCTTGATTTCAGACTACATGCTCAGAGCATGCAAACGCACCCAGTCCCATCCAATTATACATATTTTCTTTCTTGCTTTCTTTCGTCGTCAGCACGCTCCCTTGTGCTTAGATGCGTTTACACGTCGTTGACTCGCTGCACATGCTTGCTCATTTAATATATATATATATATATATATATATATATATATATATGCTTCCTTGCTGTCGCGACACCAGCAACAGAAAAAGGGCTTCTCGAAAAAAAAAGGCCTTAAGTAGAAGGCGCTGTTCGAGAGTGGAATCGGGTCCTGTTTGCTTTCATTTGGTCAATGCCGACATGCGGGCTTTGTTTTTCCAAGCCGCCTCCGCCGCCATACCAGTGCAGCTATGGACTCATACGGCTTTCCCTTCACGCTCTCGCCGCTTCTTAACTTACATATTGAGTGTACACAAACAAGAATTCCTTGTTTTCCTTGCAGGTCCCGCACACGGCGCTCAGTTTGTTGTTCTTAGCAGTTTTGAGCTGCGGCTTCAACGCACAAAGCGCAAAAGACAAAACTTCGAGGCCAATAAGTATGGACAGAGGTATGCGCGTTGCAATGGAACTGAAAAAAAAGTGGAGGGGGGGAGGCGTGTACAGCTGTTATTGTATAAGCAAGATGCTCTTGTAAAGCTGCACACGCCATGGGAATACATGCGTGTTATGTACTGAAGTGAGTCAGTTTACACAAGAACCGCGCGTTATCGCTTCCGCTTGAAGTTATTGACAAGTTATACGGCGACTCTAGACAGTCTAATATGCGACAAAAAAATGTTGTATAAAAAGTAAAAGAACAATCGGTATAAGCGACGCGGTCCGTAGGAGGGTGACATATATGCTTCTCGGGACAAGGGAAGGCCAATGAGAGTAAATAGAGCATGTTCCTGAAAGGTATAGGCGCGCTAGCATGGACACAACTATATAGGAACGAAAAAGACAACGCAGATGCCAGCATTTCGTCCATACCCTTGTGTACGTATTAGAACACCTGCCTTTCAGTAACATGAATCCCCAACAACTTGCTCAACTGTCTGTCTTCTGAAACAGAGCGCTATTTCCAGGGGAGGAAATGTATACGAGGATCATAAATAGAATATTTGCTTTTGCGGGCGTGCTTTCACTATAGAGAACGCGGTGATACAAAATTACGCAAAGCGTATGCAGGCACGCACGCCACACAAGCCCAAAAGCAAAGGAAGGCCCACACAGATGCAGTCCACAGAGGCGGGGAACTCGAAGGACTGGTCGGATTTAAAATTTTGTAGTTTAATTGTTTGTTCGATCGCCAGAGGATGTAATTATTATTATTATTATTATTATTATTATTATTATTATTATTATTATTATTATTATTATTATTATTATTATTATTATTATTATTATTATTATTATTATCGTTTATGCAAACACATATAAGCATCACACAGTGCTGAAAGGAAGCGAGCCAGCAATTGTTTTCTAGAAGATACGCCACTCCAGCCCGCTTGAAGAGGAGAGAGAAAAAGTGGAAAAGAAGAGGAATGGGATACGTAAAGTAAGGGTAAAAAGGCAAACATGGGGTATGAGGGCTGTGACAACAAGACACTGCATGTGAAGAACGAAAAGCGAACACAGTAAGAACGAGAATTAGTCGTGCATTTCCCGAACGGATTTCACGCAGGCACATTGACAGGTTCCCTAGGGTGTCGGCAAATTATTGGATTACTCTTCGAGCCGATACGCTTGCGTCTATTCAGAAGCCTGCAACCTGAGAACGGACATCCCGTTCGCGCCCAGCGGCCTGAGAAGCTGGAAGGCTTCCTTGCGTCACAAGCATGCAGCCGTTAGCACAAGTCGTCGCAGGCGCATTAAGCGAGGCGCGCTCGAGTGTCGTCTCAGCGGGTCATCATCAGCCCGACGCCCACGAAGAAAAAAAAGATAGTAGTAAAAACACACGGCGGCTACATCCTCTTCGTGAAGGCGGCTCTGCATCTACGGTTTCCCCTTGCATGTATATACGAACGGCGTCGGGCCACAGCTGAGTGACCACCGCACCAGTGTTTCCGCGGCGCCCCACAATGGGCCGAGGAGCAGCACTCGAGTCTTTTGCCCCTTGGCGTCACCGCGGTGAGCCGGGCCGAAGGGCACCGAGCTATACGCCCTGCGAGTGCTGCGCAATAGCCCTCCTCCTCCTCTTCGCACGGGAGGAGAGTGAAAGGCGTGTGCATACACGTACACGCAGAAGGAGCTCGCTTCGAATCGAATTAGGCGACAGAAAGAAGCGGTCGTGTTGTCATGCAAATCGGTGCCGCTACACGCCCTTTTAAACTTGGCGCCCGCGCGTGCGCGCGCGGGCGAGCGGACACTCTTGTGTTTTGTGCTGCGCGGACGCATCGCACCACGTGCATTGACGCGGTGCGCGTTTGAGGGGGAAGCCACCCGCCGAGCTTTGGAGATCTGTTGTGAAGGCGCCGTCTGTGTCCCCGCGGTTGCTCCGGACGTTTGTTCTTTACCTTGCCCCTTCTCGCTCGCTCGTTCGTTCATTCATTCATTCAGTTGTGCACTCAATGCACGATGTTCCGCTAACAAAAGAATAAACACAACTGACATCCTGCCCCCGCCCTCCTTCATCTCTCGCTGCTCTATGCGCGTGTTATCTGTGTAGCACGTGCCTTTATTTGTAGACGCTAAACGGACAGCCAGCCTTGCCCAGTGTGGAGGTGGTCGTCAGCGCATGGACGGCAACGGGAACAGCAGTTAGTCTATGCGTACTATATTACACTATAAAGGCAGGCAACTGGCGCTGCCTCTGCAGTGCAGAACGTGCGTGCCATACCGCGTGGCACCCGCCGCATTCGGTAGTGAAATCAAGAACAGTGTTATACATAGCACTCCACGCAGTGATACAGAGGCGCCACGTCGTCATCTATAAATGGGAAAGTAAACAATCACGAAAGCAATGAATGAAAAGTAGAGATACCAGCAGTCATAGAGGCATTGCGTAATCAAGCAGTAAGAGAGGCATACGTGAATATATTGGCAAATATCTACAAAGATTCCATAGCTTCCTTGGTTCGCCACAAGAAAAGTAGAAAGTTGCCTATCAAGAAAGGGGTCAGGCAAGGAGACACAGTCCCTCCAATGCTATTCACTGCATGCTTAGAAGAAGTATTCAAGCCATTAGACTGGGAAGGCTTAAGAGTGAGGATCAATGGCGAATCTCTCAACAACCTTCGGTATTCGTATGACATTGTCCTGTTCAGCAACAAGGGGGACGAATTACAACAAATGATTGAGCACCTTAACCGAGAAAGTGTAAGTGTGGGGTTGAAGATTAATATGCAGAAAACAACGACAATGTTCAACAGCCTGGCAAAAGAACAAAAATTCAGGATCGCCCGTCAGCCTTCAGAGTCTGTACAGGAGTACGTTTATCTAGGTCAATTACTCCCGGGAGCCCTGATCATCAGAAGGAAAATGGGTTGAAGTGCATACGGCAGGCATTGCCAAATCCTTACTGGGAACTTACCGCTGTCGTTGAAAAGAAAAGTGTACAATCATTGAATTCTACCGATTCTAACATATAAACTTGGAGGTTAACAAAGAAGCTCGACAACAAGGTAAGGACGTCTCAAAGAGCGATGGAACGGAAAATGTTAGGCTTATTTTAAGAGACAAGAGAGCGGTCTGGATCAGAGAGCAAACGGGGATAGCCGATCGTGTAATTGACAGTTGGATAACCGGTGGATCATTAGAGTTACGGAATTTGTGCCAAGGGAGATCACAGGGCGGCGGCGGCGGCTGCTGCTGCTGCTGGTGCTGCTGCTGCTGCTGCCGCCGCCGCCGCCGCCGCCGCCGCCGCCGCCGCCGCCGCCGCCGCCGCCGCCGCCGCCGCCGCCGCCGCCGCCGCCGCCGCCGCCGTCGTCGTCGTCGTCGTCGTCGTCGTCGTCGTGCTGTTCTTATGAAATCGGGACATCTGTTCGTAACGTACAGCAAATCTCCTGAATATTTTTGTTCCGCAATAAAAACCGACCGAAGAAACTCTCGAAATGTTTTAAACGAAGTTTGTGGTGGAGGCATTCCGCCGTAGACGAGTCATGGTTCAGGAGGCACTCTCGGCCATACATCAGTGGTTTGGGCTGTTCCAATAAGAGACATCAGCGTTAAATAACGTCCTTCTTTCGGCCGGCCTTCAACCGAGACGTAGCTATGAGAAAAAAAAATTGAAAGAAACAAGAAAAAAACTACAGTTGTCGCTACACAAATAACAAGATTGAAGAAGCTGCTGCAATTAGTTGCAGCTCTTGTGAGCGCATTTTGAGCGTAGAATTGCACATAGGACGTGTTGCCGCGAAGCTTGTTCCCCGCCTGCTCAGAGAGGACGAAAAAAAAAAGAAATATGGAGTTTTACGTGTGAAAAGCACGATATGATTATGAGGCACACCGTAGTGGGGGACTCCAGAATAATTTGGACCACCTGGGGTTCTTTAACGTGCACCCGAACCTAAGTACATGGGTGTTCTCGCATTTCGCCCCCATCGGAATGCGGCCGCCTTCACCAGGTTTTGAATTTTGAAGCAGCCCAACACCATAACCACTAAGCAACCACGACGGGTTAAACGAAAAAATATATATATAAATAAATAAAGAACGTTTGTTTGATTTTCTGCCCGGACTTAAATATGTAGTTGAAAGTGCCCCAGACTTTCTTTTCAAGATCCTCATCGGTTCCGAAAGCTCGTGCTATGGGTATCTACTTTCTCATAGGACCCGAATTCCGTGTCCTAACTTACCACGAAATTCTGATTCTACACTGCACGTTACCTTCGTCACCTGTGTTTCATATCTAACTTCACAGGCATGAGACTCCACGCTGTCATTTTCCTCTCCGCTAGAAGGGCCGTGGTGCCACTGAAATTGATCGCCAGCTAGCGCAGTCATTTGGAAACGATAGCAGCTTGAGATATCTTATGAGCGACTTCTGCTAATTATTGCAAATGCAAAGACAGCCCTGCTCCAACGATGACTTTTGATTCAAAGGCGATGTGATGGAGTCGCAGGGCTCTCAACGGCTACCATGCCAGGGGAAAGAGCTATCGTAATTCACGGATGGGTAGAGTAAACATATGCGATCTTGCATGCTCTCAGGGGCAGCGAATAGCATGTGCACACTCACCTGTGTGCACACTCACAAGCATACACCGTTGAAGTATACGCGAGTGCTCAATTGCCGGTGTATGCCAATGAAAACAAACTTATATACTGCTAACAAAAATACACGAGTGACATTTGCTGGCACAGTTCCTGGCTTCTTGACAGCTGCCGACGCAGTCGTCAGGAGAACGACCGACAAACACGCTCAGCTTTAGTGTACGTATCAGAGCTTGATAGACACTCGAAGTTGAGAGCCAGGAAGCGCCAAAGAGAAAATACTACAGCGACACTATATACCGCCGACAACGCTTGGTGAAATACGGTGCGTTGTCTACAAAGCAATGAAAGGCCTCTGGCTCGTATACTTGTCAACTGTCGGACAGCGAGCAAACAGTCAACTTTAACAAAGGTCAAGGCTCGCCCGAAGAACTGAAAGCCGCGTGCCTTTCCAGTACTCGAAATTAAAACCGGCGCTATCGCGACCGCGCAGCGTCTTTGCCCTTTTTATACCGACGCGTAGCACGCGCATTGTATGGAGAGGACGTCTGGCGATTTTCACAATAAAGCCAACGATTCGAGACCACACGAAAAAGTGCAGGTGTGAGGGGCCAGTCGAGGTGGTTAAGGCAATTGAAAAATACTGTTAGCTTTTAACGCTAGAAATGTGCGCAGTGGGGTATGACGGACGGTGTTAGTTTGTGCCCTATTAACACAGTATTTTTTTTTTTTCAGACGCACACTTTCATAATTTAAAGCCGCTGAGTGGCTGGCAGCGCCCGTCAAATACCTGTAAGCAAAAATAGTTCGCGGCCACTTATAGGTGCCATTGTTCCAAATCTGAGGCAAACGCAAGTGTTAAATTTATGGCAAGGTGTTGCGCCCGCCTTGCATGCATCAGTCCCACTCCACTGCTTCTCACATAGACATCATATATGTCTATGTTAAAAGCTGGTTAACTATGTCTAAAGAGCCGGTTTTCGGCTCTTTAAGAATCACAAGAGGAAACATAAGTGAGTAGTAAAACTTGCAAACGCCACATACACCAACAGTAAGTACCGCTGACCATTTTGATCGGAGTAAAATTTCCTTCGGAGCCAATACCAGTACGTCCCCTTCAGGCATGCTGTTGCTCGACAGAGCGGAGCAACGCATGCTCGATCGGTTGGCGAACGTGGAACTTTCTTTTCTTCTAAAAGTACAGAGGGGTGTGTTTCCAATGTTTAAACGAGGGGCGCACAATTCGTGCGAAACACAGGAGGGCTGCTGAAGAAAGTGGTGAAATCCGTTTCTCTTGAAACACCATTGGCGATCCCTGTCGCCCCGGGCGGTTCCTTGTCATGGTAACAGTGACTTCGTTTCATTGCGCTTCTTTTTTTTCCCCTTTTTTTCTTTATTTTTTTATTTTTTTAATCACTCCCTTTTCTGTTCTACGGTTTCCCTTAGCTCAAAGTGGGGCCGAACGTGTGCCGAAATGAAGCAGGGCGCCTCGATTGTTTACAGCGGCTGTAACCACGACAGTGCTCTAGCTATGGGACAGCGGTGCCTTAAACCGGCGCTACATGCGCGCAATCGCGTACCTGCCTGCGTAATGCAACGGCAGGGCATCGCCAGTCCATTAGCACGATTCTGTGCAGCACTATACAAAATGATAGTGTAGAAGAGATTTCTGCTCGCCACAGTGGTCTTGAAAACTGACAGTGTGCAGCACGGAATACAAGACAGGACACAGAGAAACACAGACGACGTACACAGGCGATGATTCACGCACTGCACAAAAGAGGTCTTGATACGGTGTCGAGAAGAAGTGGTCTTCAACATCGAGTTTTTTCTACTCGATACCGCATCAAGACCTCGTCAGCGTAGTGTGTGATTTAGCGCACGTGTACGTAGTTAGTGTTCCTTTATGTCCTCTCTATTCATGTTTCACAAACTTAGCTTTTCCAGACACTGTGCCAATTAGTCCGTGAAAGAATTCTTTTGGATCTAGTGTGGTCCCTGGGCAACGTTCAACAGCTAAGCAGTAAAGTGACCTTTGAATTTTCTACAGTGCAGGACCGGTTATATACTTGGGGAAACTCTAACCTTAACTTCCCCCTTTTTTTCTGTCATCATTAGAAATTCATTTGCCACATCATACACAGGTAAATTAGCGTGAATATATTTGTAGTCTATATTCCATACCTAAACACACTTATATAATAGGCAATAAAAATTGATTCTAATACAGAAGCTGATTTTTGGAGACACGTGCACTGGCCTTGTTTCCTGTCATTTTTGTATTCCGGCGCCGTGTGACCGCGGCCACAGTTGCTCACGTGATATGGACGGAAAAAATGATAATGGAGGAATTCGGAACGTCGCTTCACATTTCTGGGTAGCAGGTTAGACGTATATCGAACCTTAGTGAAGCTATATGTGCACGGCATGCAGTCTCGGCAGCTGCCTCAGTTTTGTGTACGAATGCAAGCACGTATTTGCGCGCGCGTCCGCGCATATCGATAAAAAAAAGGGAAGGAATTTGTCGTATTTCGTGAAGTGAAGCGATGCGATCGCTGTAGCTTGCTTCGGGGCGTGTTGTTGTTGTCGTCGTCGTAGTAGTAGTAGTATTAGTAGTATTTATTGTGGCAATACTTATCGCAGTATTAGTATAGTTATTAGCAGTGTAGTAGTATTACTATAGTACTAATACAACTAGTAGCAGTACCAGTTGTAGCAACCTTGCCGTGCGTAGAGCTAACGCGCGAGCTTCAATATATGTTCATCGAGCGCCTCACGCGCACTGCTGTATGCAACTTCTCTGAAGAATTCCCAGCAGCTGTGAAAAGACGGAAGTATATGGCTTGCTCGGCCATCTTGAACGGAACCTTCCTGTCTCCTGTCTCCTTGCTTCCTTCAGTTCATTCTATAGCATGGCGGAATGGGTAACTCGCGGCCCTCCAGCACGCTTGCAGTATTACATGAAACTTCCAAAATACCGAATGCGTTTTCTATCGGGCGCTGAGAGAAACGTGCTTATAGAAACCGGCACGAAAAGCAACAACAAGCTGGAGCTCATTCTAAGCCTCCCCTCCGAACCCACGCAGATACAGAAAATAAGAGATGGAATTCGGGCGCCAATGGGACGGTCGAATATATCGGATGGATCAGTCAATATACATATACACACCTCGAGAAAAGAGCGCGGGTTTTTCATTCGTGACGTCTTCGATGCGTGCGCATGCGATATGCCTGCACGCGGGACACCTACCACCACCACGCATCTCGGCTGGAAAGTGAACAGTCAGTTTGTGTGGATAAGAAAGAGGCACGGAGCAATATATATATATATATATATATATATATATATATATATATATATATATATATTGGAATGAAAGAGACAGAAGACGAGAAAGATATAGAGTGACCGTTCCAATACTCCTTGTCAAAAAGGATGCAAACCGAGCGAACGTTTCACGTCGGCGGCGAGCGAGTCACAGTGGCGTCCGCGCGCATCACACTTGACTGGCGTTTCGCAATTCATGTAGGCGGCCTCCCCCCTATTTCGTCTTCTTCCCTTTGCATATATTGTCGTCGCCTCCGGACGTCGCGCGAAACGCAGTGTCAATCCGGCTCTTCACGGGAGGCACTTTTTGGTTGCTGTCCACAGGCGCGTATATACTAGAACGGGGGGAAAGGCGCGCGTGGGAAACAAGAAAAGATAAAGAAGGCTGTATCTGGGGGAAAGAGAACGTACTAAAAGAAAGCGGAGAAGCGCGGAGAACAGAATGGTGAGGGAAGTCTTTGGAGAAGTTGGCAAGTAATGATGCTAAATAAAAAAATACAGTCTAGGACGCGCGAGCGGGTAAGTAAACAGCCGGGTAAATAACTCAGGGTCTCCCCACTCCCGAATCCATCGCTTCGGGGAGCAGGAAAAGGGGAGAGAGCGAGAGTCGGTATATAGGGAAGCGGGGAGAAGTGAGCGTCGGCTCGCTCGCTCGCTCTAGCCAAACAGGAACTCAGTCGGCGAGTAGGGGAACGCAAAATGCAAAGACGTTATTCAGCTGGCTTCTCTTCTTCGCACGGTTTTACCCAATACGAACCATGCTGCGCCTTCTCATGACTGCAAGCAACGTATATAGCGAACTGCTGCACAGCGAACTCTTCTGCGAACAAAACTTTGACGATCCGACTTCTTTCGTGGGTGTTGGGGCTTTTTATTAAACGAGCAAAAAAAATTGTCATCTACTCGTGGCCTACGTAGACGCCGCGGAATACAGAGAACGCAAAGGGATGTCCGTAGTAGCGGTAAACGCGGACGGAGAACCCTTCGCGAACGGCACCGTGAGAACGGACAACGCCGAAGTTGTGGAGGAAGCCGCCATAGCATTAGCGGTTGCCTCCACGAAAGCGAGAGTTATCATAAGCGACTCAAAAATTGCAGTTCACAATTTCGCGAAAGGACGCATCTCGCCAGAGGCGCTCAAAATTCTAAATAGTAACAGCGACCGTCATCGCGGGACGATCCAAATTATTTGGGCACCCGCGCACTCCTTTCTCCCCGGCAACGAGGCGGCTCACAACGTAACTCGAGGACTTACTCGCCGAGCAAGTGAGCCCGCCCAGCTTGGAACGAGAGGAGACCGCATGGTCAGCTACAAAGAAATAACCGATTGCTATCGGCTGGGAAGGGCCCGGTACCACCAGCTCATCCCGCGCTAACTAGGAAACAGGCGGTGGCCTGGCGCCTCCTGCAAACAAACATGTATCCAAACCCGGTGGCCTGCAGCAGATTCTATCCAGGGCAATACAACGATCAATGCAAATTATGTAAAGGTAGGGCGGATCTGCCAGATATTCTATGGGCATGCTCGAAGGCGGCTTCTTTCGAGGGCCGCAAAATTCAAAACCGGCAGCAGTGGGAGACCCTTCTGCTCAGCTCAGACCAGCAAGACCAGGTCTGGGCCATCCAGCTAGCCGAGGCAGCCGCTGAAACCCATGGGGATCTCGGCCGCCTGCTAGGCGGAAGGGAGGCTGCATCCGCTCTCGTGAATTGCTGGCACCATTAAAGTTGAATCTCTCTCTCTCTCTCTCTCACCCCACCGAACTCAAGAAGCTGCAAAGGAAGCCAATGCGGTTTTCTCAAAAGCAAAGTGTTGTAGTACGAATAAATACAGGTCTTCGTCCGGGTAACGAACCCGAGATCAGCGCCTTTCCTCTGCGGCAGCTCTACGCCATGTGAGCTAACCAGGAGGCTTGCAGATCGCAGAGTGAGGCCGAAGCCACAGCCCATGTCTGGTGAACGAACTTTTTTTTTTCATTTTTGAAACGTTTTTGATTTTGCGGATTTCCGCAGAATTGATTCGGCTTATTCTGAGTCCAGATACTTGGGGTTATCCATCATTTGGGCTTCGCTCCGCGATATGCCAGAGTTCGATCCCCTGACCAGGACGATTCTTTACTTCAACTGCGAAGCTTTCCTTCTCTCCTGAGAAACCCATGTTGGTTTACTTTGTAACTTCGCGCCGTCGGGTGGATAACAAATTTTCTCTGCCATCCAACTTCCTCCTCCTTAAGGATTTCCACAGAACTGAGTCGCTGTGTTGGTTTTTATTAGGTGCAAGAAGATGAAATATGCATACGTGTAAGAAAAGCAGGTGGAATGCATTGAAAAGATTGAACGGGTAAGGAGAAAGGAGTCATGCTGTTTTAGATAAGAGTCTGCAAATGACGCGCTTCGTCCATTTCCGTCAGCGGTGATTAGCACTTACGTACAAATAGGCATGCGCATATTTACTGCACCTCTCACGCTGTCTGCAATTTCTCGCATTCATCCGTCCTCCTGATCAATTTTTCCTGTTTGTTTGTATTTGGCGTCTGACTTCCGTTTTTTGTGTGTGTGAGTGGGGGGGGGCTTAGTGACTTCTCAACCCCCTTCTTCTGTTGTAGCTCTTACTATACACTGTAGGCGCAAGCCTTAGACGCCTGTATACGCTCTCCCCTCTTAGGAGGTAAAACGCCTTATCTAACTTCATAGCCGTGCAACGAAACCTCGTTCCCTCAGCTTTTGGGGTTTGTCAGCAATGCAGGTTTCGCAAGAGGTGTTGCGAGGCAGCACATTTCTGACACGCACACGTATATGCGAAGCCAGTGCTGAAACTCCGCCTGTCAACAGCAGTGCCATAACGCATAGCTTAGCAAGTGGCTGAAGCAGTTTTCAGCAGCCCATACCGCGGTTTTTCGACGAGAAATTTAGCGCTCATCTTGAGGCGGCAGGTGCCCGTAAAACGTCTGACCTGCGTGGTCACCGGCATGAATAGGAACATGGATAGGACTCGTCGTGCTGGAGAAAGCGCTGATACAGATGAAGCTTCTGCATTATATTGTTTAAAATATCGCCTAATTTTCACAAACTTCCCTTTCGGATGGTCGGTTGGCGTCAGTATCTTTTTAGTTACACACTGAAACAAACGCTACGCCTCCTGTGCTGGATCCCCGTAGACATTTTATGAACTGCACGCAACTGCGCAAGGTGAAAGAGGAGTGCCAAGTCCGCTTGCTCGCACTGCTCAGCCAGGTGACACCCAGTGGAGAACGAATAATTTTTTTTTTTTAATGGGGATGTTGTGCGTTTGCGTTTGTCGGGGGGAGGGGGGCAGTGAATGGAAGGGGGGACGGAGTCCAGAAAGGAGAAATGAATAGTGCAGGCCACGACGATGGCTCACCGTGTGTGTTGCGCGTATTTATCAAGTCGTGCACCGCGCCCCACCTACACCGCGCCCTTTACGCCGTATAAATACCCTTTATCAACCCGCCGAGATCCATTTTGGACGCCGTCTGTCAGACCGGTGACAACCTCTGGAGAGATGGACCCGCTACGGCTCTCGACCGCCTTCCTCGCTCTGGTATATACTGCAGACGCGACGGGGTGGCACGCAAGTAAGCGAAAACCAAACAAGAATGAAAACTAAATAATAATAATAGAGAATAAAGCTCGCGGGATGGATGTGAGTGATCGCCAGGAACTATGCTTCGCGCGACCTGCTGCTTTCTTGTGCCCTTGGCTATCATTGCTTTTCTCGCTCTGTTCTTTTTGTTTATTTTATTTCTCGACTCCGAAGGGCTTATTTCGAGTGCGCGATGCGGCGAAGAGTATATATATATATATGGCCAAGAGCTGCTGAATCAAAACGTATATAATCGCGCACCCTACCACGAGGTAGGCACGTCTTCTGTTTGCCCGCGTCTACACGCGGTAGTGGGCTTCAATCCCGTTATTCCTCTACGCTCCTGCTAGTGTCACCGAGAACTTCATTTTTTTTCCTGCCTACGTAGGAACGCGCAAACCCAGTATCGAAGAAGAAACCCACCCCTGATACGTGTCTTCTTGCATTTATTCACACTCAGTGCATGCAGATACAATCCCTCTTCTTCAAGGTGACGATATATATGCCGTTGGCTTCGACTTCGCGAAAGTTCCTATCTTGGTGGCAAATCGTGAGCAGAGAACCCCCTTATTTCAAGAGAGACTGCAGAACCTTCGTGCCCGGTTTCTGGCGAGAAGCAGATAGATGACTTTCTGTTTGTTTTCCTATAGGTGGCTCCGGAAAATATAGTGGCCGTTAGAAGACAAGTGGTAGCCTAGCCCCCTGATGTCTTCGCAGCAGAAAAACGATATCCACAACGCTCTTTGTTGTCGCGTAGCCAAAAGGGAGAGCATTGAGCTTCATGGAACTCGTGACGTAACCCGCCGTATAATGCTTGTGGTCCCGCCACTTTTGGTCGTGAACATTCCGCATACGAAGCAAAAGACGGCGTGTAATGATGTGCAATAGTGCGGCGGAAAAAAATTACAATAAAAAGCGCCGAATTAATGCTACGGAGTGGTCTATGGCATCATCTTACAAACTCGTACCGAACATGAACCACAATATTTAAAGCGAAGCTTTCTTTGTCTTGCCATTTACGTTCTCACTGCCTGCAAGTGCCAGCATGTAGCGTGTATGCAGTGTCGCGTCAGTGTTAATAACTTACAACTTCAAACGGCGAAGCTATCACGTGTTAGTGCATCGGGTTATGCATCTTTTCCAGAGTGCCAACAAGCATACGAGTGTCATAGTGTTCCACCCTTATACGTTTTCGCATGTTTCGCTGCTCATTTGTCACCAGTGCTACTTGTAACTGAGGTAATAATCACGTAAGTGGCATAACCACCCTAACACTTTCCAAACTACCAGTTGAAGTTTAACGTGCCTTCTGTTGCCGTTTCTAGACGGTGGCAGCGCGAATTTTTACGCCTGTATGCCGTTCGTCTAGCTATGCATAATGTACCTCGCATTGCGGTACACAATGCGTGGCCGCATTATAGGAGAAACCCGTAGATATGAAGAGACACTCGACCTCGATCGAAGCAGTGAGATTAGTTCATTAAACCGCCTTTGAGCAAGAACATGTATAAGCACGGAATGGCGCAACCTAATAGAGGAACGCACGTGTTTGAGATAGCGGCGTTATAAAACGTGTCTTCTTTCATCGTTCTCGGCAATCATAGCTTCCATCTGCTTTTCAGTTTAGGCAGCAGAGTCATGTTAGCGTGCACGCCCCCGCTACCGCGGGTAGACGTACACCGCCCGATGCCTCGCGGCACTTTCAATAAAGCGGGCCTTCTTCCTGCAAAAGGGTTATAAAGGAACCGAGGGCCGGAAGTGCCCCAGAATGGCGATAGAGAAAGCGCTTACAGAGATTTCGCGTGGCAACGAGGGAAGGCGATGACGCGGGCTCGCTTCCTATATAATAAGAGAGACAAAAATGAGAACAGAGCAAGCCGAACAAGAGAAAGGAAAGACCGAGCCCTTTCTTTTCGGCGGAAGTGCGCTTCTCCTTTATGCTTGCCAATTCGCCTTTTGCCTCGGTACAAGTGGGGTGCCAAGTTTGCTTGCGTGAAAGCCTGAAGCTGGGACGATGAGTGTGTTGCGTTGGTGCGGGGCCCGTCCCGTCGCTTTATATAAATGGGTCGGCGAGCTGCAGTGACTCGCCAGGCAGTGCACTGCGAGTTTCGTACGAAGGGACGAAAGCCTTCCTTCTTCCCGGCGGGGAATCCAGCTTTTCCGCTGCATGCCCCGAGGCCCGTTGCCCTAGTGTTTCCTCCTTTTAGCCCTGGCGATAGAGGGCGGAAGTCGGAAGTTGCTTCCTAAGAAGGTTATTATCCAAGCCGCGCGCGGGGCGGCGTGAAGGCATGCGCCGTCAGCCGGGTGCAGTGCTCGAACCCTCCTCTTACTACAGGGAAAGAAGGCTGCGCGTGCTGGCTCAGAGGCTCGGAGGGGAAGCACTCCGGGCTCACCCAGGGAAATGAAGAAACCACAGAAGCGAGAACGTGCCGCCGCTGGTGCCATTGTCACTTTCCTTGCTTTAAAAGGACTGGCGAACACTAAGAACCCCCAGCTCGCACCCCTGAAAAGTGCTTGGACCGTCGGCACAATAAATATGACTGCGTCAGGCGTTTACTCCTCGATGTCACCATCTTCGATCAACGCACGATCTGCGGCCCCTTACTGAGAACGTTTCAGACTTGTGCTGTCTGAAATAACCCCAGCAGACGAGGGACGACGTGTAAAAATCGTGTATTTCATGCATGTGTCTTTTCTTTCTTTTTTGGGGGGGAATGGACGATAAGCGAAGCTTTCTTTGATGTTTGCGGAAATGTCTTCACTTCACTTTATCTTCACTTCTCAATCCAATGCTACGTAGTTCAACGTTCTTCTTCCAATGCACGCTCTGATGAGTCTGATCCCATTTTTGTTCCCTTCACTAATTTCTCCAAACTCGGCTGCTTTTGTTGCCGACTTCTTCAATGTCCTGTTGCCGACTTCGCTTCTTGCATCCTGCTCTATACAGGCACGTAACCATTGGCACAAACCTATTGTGGGGAATTGACCAAGAAAGTTCACATGGCCCAGTTGCGCACAGCCAGAGGCACATGTTGTCTACTCGGGCGCACAACCCCTGTGGTACATACCCAATGAGCCATGGTTGTTGCATACTCGGCAAGACAGCGGCCAACAGCCTGCAAACAATGGCCAGCATCCATCAGCTTACAACAACCAGCCAACAACGAGAACCCGGAAGGTGAGGGGAAGAGGCAAAGAAATCGTCACTTTAATCTCGCAAAGTGAGGGGAACGTGAATGACTCGTTGTGAGTTCAGGCCGAGATAGGGTAACCGAATATGAGGACATTTGCCCACCTCGGATGTTTGCTTCGACCTCGTCTTTAAAGATCAGAGCTCGCGCCCCGACCCTCGCCCTCCTTCAGTGAATAATAGGATTGTAAATGCAATCGGTGCCGAGGATTGCATGCGCAAACACAAATTCAGGCATGTCGCTGACTGCGCCATTCTAAGACAGAGACAAGTGAGGCGCTGATGTTCTGAAATGCCTGTCTGGCATCTATGGCGTCGTCTTCCCTCGCATCGTACACACGATGGCACCCATGTTCACCTTTTACATTAGCCGCAGTTCTCGCATGCAAACCTCGTGAATACCTGTCGGCTTAACCATATTTGACACAATAACGATACCACGTACTTCGGCAATTGCAAAATAACCTTGCTGCTAATATGAACTTCACCGGCTTCATCGGCTTCATCGTCCCGCGATGGTCATCGCAATGTAGTTTCGCTGCTGACTGTCCATCAAAATTATATAGCTTAATTCATCAAAAATTTGAGCAGCACTTTCATTTATATAAAGGCTTCCTCAGAATCAGCGACTTGAAAGCATCATGGCAAATGTGCGCTTAAATCGAGTGTAAATAATTTGTGCAAAATTACGCGCGAGGGAATAAAACTCGTTAAAAGATAATGAAAAAAAAATAAAAAGAAACCGCTAGATGCGCACGTTTCGATTTTTCGATAGAATACTAATGCCCTTAGAATAACGCGGCACTGAATAGAATACCAATGCCGCGTTAGTCGTTTTCACATTCGGGAGACGCGGAACGTCGTCCACATGTGTACACCTATATATACAGGCAATAAGCGGCGGGAAATTGACAAAGCGCCTTATTTACGAGTGCCAGCATTCACGTTTACACGCGCGATTTCGGCGTGCGAAAGAAAGGGGGTGAGAGAAGAGCGGGGACATGCACACGCGGCTCGCGTACAATGATAACTCCGACCGCGCCGCGAGCTTCGAACAGCTGCGAGAGAACAAGATCTGCCGCGAACTGCAAACTGCAGTCGTGTCATACGCGCACACACTCTTCAATGCGGACGACACGCTTTACAACTCTTCCAATAAGAGGAAAGATGTCTCGCTGAATGGGACCGTGCCACAAGCGAATGCATCCGCTCTCGTCGACTCGCAGGTTTAAAAAAAGAATAAAAAAATGTAAAGGCACTCTGTCGTGAGCTTGTCTATCTCTCGAAATAAGCGCTCACAATGCTCGCGTTTGTTCAGCTCTCTTTGGCCTTAAGCGAGAAAAAGGAATGTAAATACGAGCGAGCGAATATAAGGATGGAGCCTACATGTATGGTGGTTCGGAGTCGTTCGGCACTTTAAAAGAAGAGCGTGGGACGTCTCTTTCGTGTCTCGCGAAGATTTACATTCACCGCCGACTACACACCCAATGACACGAGCGCGTTTTCTCCGCACCATTTGAGCACAAGAGCGCCGTCGTGTCTCCAGCATGCAGCGGCGCGCGCAGCATTGATTTGGCGGCATCGTCCGTGTATAATAACGTATACGCGTTACGAGTGAAGCATCCCTTTGATAAGATAACTCTTTTGTGCCGCGCCGAATTAAATTGGTACTGAACCGAAGACAGCTCCGAGCCTCTGCTCCGTGGGTCGGCATTAACGAGCTCGCATTGTCGTTCGATGAGACGTATTTATATACGACCGTCTATAAAATATATATCGCTCTTGTATCTTGTATTTCTATTTGTTTTGTTTCGTTCTTTTTGGGTTTTTTTTTTTTCACTTTGCGTCTTTACGCGTAAAACGTCTCTTAGCGGTGACGCTGATGGAAGCGCTTGACAGATAAACATACAGAGATGAAGAGCGCGCGCGCGCGCTTTTTTGTACGCCATGTATGTATATATAGGGAGAGAATACACCACAAACACGCGCTGTGAATGGACGACGAGCTGTGCGTCTTCGATGTGCCGCTCTCGCTGGAAAGGAGTTGGTGGTGGAGATGCGGAGGAGAGTAACAGAAATTCCGGTGGGCGAGGAAGGAAACACGAAACAGAATTAGTCGGCGAAGCGGACAGAGGTGAACAAAAAATTAAAAAGGAGCAAGAAGAAGAGGAGACATCTGAGAGGAAGGGGCGAATGAAAAAGAAGAAACCGCACACGCGCGCGCGGCATTGATGGAAGCGCATCGGACTGGCGCGAATCACAATGAATTCAATGGGGCAAACGAGTGTTCCCTTCAGACTTAGAGCGCGCCGCCCCTCAGAGCAATCACTGGCGGCATTTACCCTTCGGCTTTCACGAGAAAACGCGCGCGCTCGCGCGTGCTTCTTTCCGTAGCACCACGCGACGGAATCGACGCGGTCGGGCAGGGTGTGTGCGTGTGTGTGTGTGTGTGTAGGGGGGGTGGGGGAGGGCCTAACGGCATAGTGGCATACGTATGGGTTGTCTCTATTGGTTTCCGCCGCCGCTATAAGTATATCCTCATTCAGCGGTGGGCATGACAACGATCACGGAGACGTGACGCGCTTGCACCCATTCAGCCGTAGAGAAACGTAAAAAAAAAAAAAAAAAGAAAAAAAAATCTATGGGATACAAATACGCGGAAGCGGTGTCGGCACAAAAAGCCAGGCCATAAACGGGTTTAATGATTCGACGTGCTTGATTTCTCCGTTTCGTCGCTCTGTATACGCAAGGCGGACGCAAGTGAGACAGGCGGCTTGTTCTCTGTGTGCGGGCGTAAATAGCGGGTACCTGAGGAGTCCCGCAATCCGCTTCAGAGCGAGTTACGATGAATTAAGGGTTTGTGCCCAAATGAGTTCTATCGGCGCCGCAAATCAATCAGCCCAGTGGACCTATGAACTGCTTGGCTTCAGTAAGATTGCGAGCAAGCAACAAAGAGGCCAGTTTAGGGAAAGAAGCATGAATGGTGCAGCTTTAGTCTTCGTTCCTTACGCAGCAGAATGTTTTTTCACGCAATTTGCTCTGCCGCATAGATGTATATTTAAATCAAAGCGTGGAGGCCCTCCTCCTGTAGAAATTGCTGTAGTGCCTTAGGAGCTTATCGCCTAAACCTGTCGGTCATATTCATATTCGTATAACGTTCGTAGCTTGACAGCTCTTAGCATCCCCTCGCGAGTAGCCCTCGTTTTTGGACAGTGCCACAATAGGTGGTGAATATATTGCTTCCTTCTTCCTCGTTGTATCCTTATTTTTTTAAGCATGAAATGCTTTCAGCTGCCGTTGTCCGCGACCTTCAAGAGACGTTGAGCCAAAATCCAGAGCCGTTATCCGGGCACTCAAGACGAGAATGGGGTGAGAACGAAACGAGAACTTCCGGGCATATCGTTGCGAGAGAAAAACGAGATCATCCGGGCAACCAGTCAAAACTTTAAAAATCCGGTCCCTGGCCCCCAACCCCTTGTACAGAGCCGCATTACATATGCTGGTTACTGTCCAAACAAGTTTAAAAAAATACTGCTTCCTATTTCGTCCTAATGCTTCTTCACAATATCGCTCAAGTTGTAACTTTTAGTACGCTGAAGCTTAATTTGTAATTTCCAATAGCGACGTTCAAAAGGCAGATGCAGTGCACCATACACGTGGTTGTCATCTTTTGGCACTGAGACAGGGTTGCCAGTGCTCTTTTCAACGCCAGCGGTCCGTGAGTTCCGAGGCGCGGGTTCTGCGTGACCAGGCCCGCAGCGTCCGGCGCACCGCGGATGGCTGTCTGGCCGATATGAGACTTGCAACGATGTTAAGTTCAAAACAGGCTCATTTTAGCTCAGTAAGCTTTCAGGCCTGCGTCGCGGCACCAATCGGCTTTTCCGGTAGCCATTTCATGCTTACATCTACTCTCGATTACGGGAGAGTCAGCATTTTTTTTTTTACAGTTTTCTTTTGCCTTTTTCATACACGAGTACCTTCGAGCACCATGCTGTGTTGTTCTTCATCGCCATTCCGACGAAGGCCAGTCCCGCGGCCGAAATTTGCTGACGAAGTGTAATTGCCATGAACAGCACCGCATCGCAAAGTGCACAGATAGCTAGTGCAAGGAAAGCATGCATATCATGTGTTGCACTCTCCAACGTTCTTAGACATACTTCACAGCTCCCTATGCGCGCCCACTGACCGGCGGGGCCACAGCGGCTGTCACTGGAACTACCAGCGCTGCAGTCACGTCTTTAGTGTGTTTAGAACGGAGAATCTGTACGATAACACAAAGGTGAGTGCCTTGCTATTTGGGGCTCGAGCCGGTTGCCGAAGGACAAAAAATTGTAGATGAGGCATGTGTATGCTGCAGAAAAAATCCGGAGACCACTCAGCACATCCTAATGGAATGCGAAGCGATTCACTCAGTGAGAACCGTGGGTAACGTACACTTCCCATAAGCGCTTGGAGTTAACATGGACGGAACATCAACCGGTCAGCAGTCGAGATAAGCAAGAGACGTTTAGAGTATCGGTGGAAGAAAAGCAGGGAAGAGATTGATACGACCGGATCTGTTGCAGTCATAAATAGCGGTACAAGGTAGATTTCGAGGGAAAAAATATTAAGGAGATGTATACAAAAATGCTAGATAAAAAATATGTATAGCAGACCTGATTAAATCTAGCAGGCTAGGTGACTGTTAGTCACCATCCCGTTTCAAAGGGGATGCAATTAAATCATCATCGTCGTCGTCGTCGTCCCGCGCTGCGCGTCGTTGCTCCTGCTGCGATGCGTCGTTTGCCCTTACTGACATGTACCGCTTGTCCGTCGGTAAGTGTAGTTTAGCTACACATTCTTAAGTTTTGTGACAACCTGCCACGCTTAACAGAGTTTGGCTTGTCGGTGACAAGCCTGCCACGCTTAACAGAGTTTGGCTGTGTCTGTGTATCTGTGTCAGTGTGTCTTGCGGTCGCGTCTCTCTTCATGCACGGTGCTTCGTCTGAAAGGGGTTGTCCCCCCCCCCCCCCCACCTTCCCTCCGCTAGCTCGTCAGTGAATGTAGTCTAGCTGCCCTATCAAAATTTTATGCCAAGGATGATGCGAAAAAAATTATCCTGCAGCAACCACGAAAGACACGTATAGCTGGTGCCTCGAAGCTGACGCTGTACCACGCGAATGAGCGGTCGTGCGCGATTGCTTTCGATTGATCGTGCTTTCCAACCAACTTTCCGAAATTAGAAGCACCACATTCTCAGTGTTTTTCTTTCTTTTTTTTTTCTTTTTTGGAGCTTATTCTTAAAATGTGTAATAAAGACGTCGAACGCATGCGCAGTAGTATCGGTATTAAGAGCGAATGCCTTTTTACAGTCACTCACGGATATAAACAGATGCACGTTCATTCTGATCGGGAGGAAGTGGCAAAAACCGATTCCGAAACTGAACAGTCATAGGTGAAAGGTTTATTTTGTTTCCTGCGTTCCTGCGTTGAGCTTCCGCGTCGTCTTTGTCCCTTGGCGCAATCTAGCGAGCGAGCACAGCGATGATTGAAAGAGCGAACGCGGAGCGCAGCGGGCGATGAAAGACGCTGACAGCGAAGAGAGCACGAGGAGGAAAACGGCAGAGGAGCAGTGAGCAGCGAAACCATGAGGCGGAATAAGATGGTATGGCGAAAGCGTGAGAAGAAAACCGTAATGCCGCACAAGAACGGCGACGACCGCTACGAGATGGCGCCAGAGTATAGCGCGCCGTCGTCTGTTCACCGATGGCATGCGGCGAGCGCGTCCAGCGGTGCCATATATGGAAACAAAGCGCTGCATGAGCGGAGGTCCGCCTGCGACGGCTGCTGTTAATAGCGCCCACGCGTCACCGACGCACTGCCTCTCGCGATCTTCCGATTGGCGAGGCAGTCGCGCCACACTTCGCTCCGTTTGCAATGTGCCGCACGATACAGATTGCCCGCACCAGCCAATATATCGCGATATGAAAACATGCATAGAGCTGTGTTCAAATTTATCATTAGGGAGTATCGTAATCGTTGGTAAATTTTTTTTCGACGAATAAAATTGGCAACGAACATTGTGATGTCTTTTCTTTAATTAAGCAACCTTTCTTTTTATGTAATTCCGCCTTTTTTTTTCTCTGGCGGGTTCCGTGCAGGTGCTCTGTACACAATCATATTACAGCAATTTTTTTCTCTTTTCTCTCTTTTTTAATTGCATGCGCATGACCACATAAAACTTGATCAGGCATGTCAAAGTTTACAAATCATCGCATCCGACTGCAGGCACTCACAGATGGTTTCTCTAGCCTGACCACGGGGTGTTCCAGAGTAAATCGTCAGAAACAGGATTCACTCAAATGTGTGATGAATTATTTTTTTAAATTCTGTATGCGTTCAATAGCGGTGAATATCTGCGAAGAGGCGTGTGGGTGTTGAGAATCACGTGCATTTGAAGCCATGGTCATTTTCATTCACCATATATTGCCCATACATGTTTCTGGTGTCGCTTGAAGGTTGTGTTCGGAGGCTTGCTCGAACGAAGTTGCCTCTCAGATGGAGATAACATTCACACACTTCTGTAAGTACTGTGCATTACGCCGTTTGTGGTGCAAATATGACATTATATATGTAGCCATTTTACTTTGGCTTGATGTTATACGCACACCCGCGCTTAAATTTCAATCCATCTGCTTCTCTAAGGATAATTTCAGTTACGCTTTTGGGGGTAGTATAGTCGCTAGAAATAGCATCTAGTCGATTTCGTTGTAGCCTTTCATGCAGCAAAATAAGTGTGATACTATTCGAAGACAAAAGTTTCCATAACTCAAGAGACACCGACTTACGTGTTGCCCCATGTAAAAGAATCCACATAGCGCCGCTGTGTGGCGTCATTTTAAATAAATTCAAGCTTTCAGAGTACAATAGGCAAAGTCACGGTCGTAAGCTTGTTGGTCATGGTCATGAGCTTGTTGATCACAGTCAGTAGCGCATATTTCGAAGGCAAGCACAACAGTACTGTAAGCCCGATTCATTTGAACCTGAAGCACATCACTGCAAGCTTCCGCCGATGTACTTGTCGACACTTGATCCTTTTGTCTTGGTGAACTTCGCTTTTGTATCACATTTCTTGGCGTCGAGATGTGTTCATGAAGACCGGAAAAAATTAGGTCGAGGAATCACGCCGGGGACCAGCGTCCATATTTCCCGCGAGGAATCGATATATCTGTTTTCAATAATAACATTTAAAAGTATCGATCGTCGTCCTGAACATGGTGTTCACACACTTTGGACTTATCTGTGAGACATCCTTCCTTTCGGTGTAGCATGTCTGTATGAAACTCTCTGCCGTCGTCGTGGTGCGAAAAAAAAAAATAGGGAGCACTAGCACCAGTATGCATCTGGCCGCTGGAGCAGCCGTGGGCAAAGCAAGACCGCATAGGAAACTTTTTCCTGTTATGAGATGCCGAAATGCTTCTTCGTGAAACTTTTCACAGGTCAAAATCGTCCCACATCATGCAACATAAACAACATGACGCCAGTATACCGACAGACGATCCAGCAGTGCCGAAATGAATACAGAAGCGAAACCAGAAGCGGCAGAAGCAGACGAAGTGACGAAAGACGCGATTGCAGTGCCAGTAGTTCGCGCGACCACCATTTCGGTCATCTCCCGAACGGAGCTGTGAAAACTGAATTATCTCTAAGAACGTTGGCACTCTCTGTATATACAGAAGTCAGCATTCGGGAATACCTCAACAGACATGTCATGCACTTGAGTATTGTCACTCGCTCAGACTTCAAGCAACTCGATGTCTGCCTTTTTTTTTCATATCAGCTGCCCGTGCAGACGAGCTCTCACACAAGTGTATCATCATCATCATTGTCGTCATCATCATCATCATCAGCCTGTATTTATGTCCACTACGGGACGAAGGCCTCTCCCTGCGATCTCCAATTACCCCTGTCTTGTGTCTAGCTAGCGCATGACACAAGCGTATGTCAGTCACCAATTGAACATTGGAATATGAAATTTGCAGCATCAAGAATTCATGTGAAGCTACTCGTTGGGCTCGAGAGAGAGTGGTCATATCCTACTTGTGCATTGGTCTGATACTCGTTAGAGAACCCCAGGTGGTCCAAATTTCCGGAGTCCCCCACTACGGCGTGCCTCATAATCAGAACTGGTTTTGGCACGTAAAACCCCATAATTTAATTTTTTTGATGCTCGTTAGTAACACGGAAAGAGGAAGAAAGGAAGACGAAGAAAGCAGGAGGTATCGAGGTTAACCAAGATCACGCCCGGTTGGCTACCCTACAGTTGTCGAAAACAAAAACGGGTGAAAAAAATGCCTGCAAGAGTCAGTCATTGTGCACACACCCTCCGATGAACGTTCGCTGACAGTCACCTTCGAAAAGCGTAATATAGGCTTGTTGTCGCCTTGCGCACGCAACATCACTTCAGCCAAGGTCTCAGAATCTCCTCATCCGAGAGCGGTCTGTCGTCTAAGCTGCTGAGACGAACACAAAGTCAATCAATAGTTCAGCGTCGAAGGAAGGGCAGTGACACAAAAGGTGCTCAATAGTTACCTCATACCCGCAAGGTTTGGAGCCGCCATAACAAGCGTTTGAGCTTAAAAGGAGGAATAAAACAAACAAACGAACAGTGAAAACGCCTTCATTGCTTCGAAAACATAACCAAATGCTCCAAGGACCCAATTTTTCACCTAAGTTCCTGTCGGCCGACTTTTACATGTGACCACAAAGGCCGCACTGAACAAAATAAATGAGTTGAGAAAACGCGGCCATCGCGCTCTCAGGTATAGCCCGGAGAGTCGCTGAATCGTCAAAGCAGCGGGTTTGCCTTTTCTCGACTTTCGAGCAATTATAGGGATATGAATACAATCGCACTCAAATCAGTCCGAGGGTAAAATAAGAATAAATCTTCGAGCAAGAGCCTGGGCACGACTACAGGCAATACCGAGAAAGCGCCTGTGTGTTTCTTCTCGACACAGGCGCTCATTTCGGAGAACAACGACAAAGACAAGCGGCGTATCAAAGGCAACTGGGTCGCATAGGAACACGATCGCTCGTGAATATGCGAGGAAATTGCGAAGGAACGAAAACACATAAATAAACGAAAAAAGAAAGGAGACGCCGAACGGCGAAGAAAATGGGAATATTCGAAAAGCGCAACATATGCCCCCTCCCCCCCCTCGCCCTCACCATATTGTAAAATGAGGTCAAACTAAATATAAATAAAATTAAAATTCCAGTGAGAAAGAGATTAAAGTAGTGTCCGTCTATCATATATAGAAGCGAACCTTCATTGGTGAGTTCCTGAAAGAACACTGATAGTATATTCTTTTTTCTGGTGATACGAGAACACCCAAAAAAGGTGGCGAAGCATGATACAGGTTTCCAAAAGTCCGAATAAAGCTCGTCCGGTCAATATCCGTAGGCTAATATTGAGAGCTCCCGGGGGTCACGGCGAACGAGCAACCAGCCGGTTGCCTTGTTCACAGTGCATTGAACACAAAGCTGGCATCAGCTTCAATACACATCATCATCATCAACAACATCATCATTCACTCCTACTTCAAGTTGAAGGCTTCAACCAGCGATCTCCAATTACACCTGTCACGTCAGATGGCTCCACATCATGCTTGCAAATTTCCTAATTTCATCCCACCACTTAATTCTGTCATCCTCAGCGGCGTTTACATTCCCTTTGACACCCATTCTGTTACTTCAATGGAATACCACCTTTCTACTCTACGCATTGCATGGCTCGCCGAACTCCATTTATTTGTCTTAACATTTATTATAATACCGGATACGCCAGTTTGCTCTCTAATCCACACCCTTGTCTTCCTGGCTCTTAACGTGATTTCATTCCATCGCTCGTTGCATGGTCCTTAACTACTTAACGAGCTTCTTTGTTATCCACCAAGCATAGTTGGCGCCTTACATGCTGGCACAGGTAGAATAGAATGAGTGTATCCACTTTTCTTTTCAAGCATAGCTTTAAACTGCTGGTCATGGCTTGGTAATGCCTGCCGCGTGCACTCCAACCCCTTTTTCGTATTCTGTAAGTTTTCTTCTCATGATCTGGGTCTGCTGTGACTGAATGGTCAGATGAACGTACTCTTGCATATGATTCTAGAGGCTGACCTTCAATTACAGATTCACATTCTTACATTACCTTAGTCTTCTGAATATTAATGTTCAAACATACTCTTAAACATTGTAGGCTAATGTCCTCAATCATTTGCTGCTATTGATCCCCAGCGCTACTAAACAGGACAATGTCGACTGCAAAACGTTCCCCGTTGATTCTCACACGTTGTCCTTCCCAGTCTAATGGCTTGAATATTTATTCTAAGCATGCAGTGAATAGCATTGCAGAGATTGTATCTCCTTGTCTGGCCCACTTCTAAATCGGTATTTTCCCGCTTTTTTGCAGATGTTCACTAAAATATTCACGTATGCTTCTTCTACTGTTTGACAGCGCAACGCCTCTATGTCTGCTGGTATCTCTAGTAAATCGAAAGCCTATTCGTAATCTATGAAACCCATTTACTAGACAAGTTGGTTACACACATCAGATTTTGCATCTGATTAACGTCCACGCCTTTCCTCTCTCTCAATCACCTGATCGATGACATGAATCTATCGTTCAATATTACTTCCACAGCCAGCACCTTTTCTGGATTCATCGAAGTCAGGTGTTGCCCAAGTTCTATCGTAAATATTAACCTTGCAGATTTTTTTTACAATACAATGAATGCATCTTTCTCGCTCCATTCAGTCTTTTTGTGAACGTGTCAGTTTTTCCGATGTATATAGCTGAAGTTGCAGCAAGCACGGTGAATTCTCAGGGACGTTTTCCGTCCTCAAGGAGACATTAAACGCTCGAAAACCTATCACGACGTTTATTAGGTGATATGGAGTCTGTAATAAATGCTAAAGGGCTTCCGACCTGCTCTCTCGTTGGTCGCGTCTGTCAGAAGGACGCAATTTCCTCTTCTGATATTCGGTACATTATGAAGGAAAGTCATGCCCTATAGCCAGCAGTGATGAACAAGGGAGTGAGCCGGAGCCGTGACATTTGTCCTTGTCGTGTCAAAGCCCATGGTTACACTCACTCTTTCATACTTGTAACGTGCAATCAAAGCACTCACTCAAGTAGGCTTCTCCACATGATGACTCATATTGCGGAGAAGCCTGTTCTGACGAACGTGTCGAAGTAGCTTCGCACGCACGCATTGACCCATTTATTTATTTATTTATTTATTTATTTATTTATTTATTTATTTATTTATTTATTTATTTATTTATTTATTTATTTATTTATTTTACATGTGTTATGCACTCGCTTTTTCTTGGCTTCATTATTCACGCCTCTGGTCAAACATACCTTGTACATCGAACTGAGGCTGTTCTGTTATTTGGTAAAATCCCTATTCTGTTGCCATCAACTATCGTCAACCTTTTCCAAATCAGGCTTCAGCCATAGCCAGTCACGCATGGACGCTGCACGATTGTCTGAATGCTAAAAAGCTAAAGCTATGGTTAGGTGGTGGTCCATTGCCTCAGTCTTGTTGCTAGCGATTTTGTTGGCGTTCTTGTTTCGACACGAAAGTCCAGCGCCTTCACTTACACTTCCGCAAAAGGCCTCTCCAATGGACCGAGGAATGGACCTCTCAATGGACCGAGCCTACTGCCCTGTTTTAAAGTTTGTTCCATTTTTTTCTCTCCCTTCTTCTGTATTTCAGGGCATGCCCATATGCTGTTGCCCAGCTCTTTTAAGATCTGCATCGTACACATCTTTTGCCTACGTGATGGTGTCATAGTCTTTCTCCACAGTGTAAACGTGAGCTACTACATGCTGCTGACACACCATGTGTTCAGATTTTAAAAAAGTAATACTAAAAAAGAAGAAAAAAAGCCGGCAGATCCCACGCCCTGTGGGAATCGATGTTACGCGAAGCAGTGTGGGGCGAGCCTACCAAGTTAACGAAACGACCATGAGAGCGCCAAGACGTAGGCGGCTGTTTCATGACCTACACGACACGCATGTCATGACATTCATGTCATGAGTCCTCGGGCATCCCTTTAGCTGCGCCTAAGAGACCTCAAGGCGAAAGCCTTAGTCATGCTCGTGACT
The DNA here is from genome assembly GCF_013339745.2 of Dermacentor silvarum. Taxonomy (NCBI): domain Eukaryota; kingdom Metazoa; phylum Arthropoda; class Arachnida; order Ixodida; family Ixodidae; genus Dermacentor; species Dermacentor silvarum. Next base: position 171,981,578 of record NC_051155.1, read on the forward strand.
ATGACTTCGCCTTTAACCTTTAGCCGTTTCCTTCACTTAGTACCACATCCTAAACCACTACATTGGTTTTTTAGGGTTAATGTTTTTTCACTGAGTCATTGTCATTTTTGCTGACTCATGGTCATGACTATGACTTCTACCACCATCCGTTAGTGTTTCATTCACTTAGTACCCCGTCCGAACCCATTTCAATGGTTTTTTAGTGTTAATCTATGTTCGCTGACTCATTGTCATTTTTGCTGAGTCATGCTCATGACTATGACTTCTACCATCATCCTTTAGTGTTTCCTTCACTTAGTACCCACGTCAGAACCCATATTAGTGGCTTTTGAGTGTTAACGTTTTTGCTGAGTCATTGTCATTTGACTCATTGTCATTTTTGCTGAGTCATGCTCATGACTATGACTTCTACCATCATCCTTTAGTGTTTCCTTCACTTAGTACCCACGTCAGAACCCATATTAGTGGCTTTTGAGTGTTAACGTTTTTTGCTGAGTCATTGTCATTTATGCTGAGTCATGCTCATGACTGATTTCTACCATCATCCTTTAGTGTTTACTTCACTTAGTGCCCACGTCCGAACCCATTCCAGTGGTTTTTGAGGGTTATGTTGTTTCACTGAGTCTTTGTCATTTTTATTGAGTCATGCTCATGACTATTACTTCTACCAGCATCCTATAGTGTTTACTTCACATGGTACCCACGTCCGAACCCATTTCAGTGGTTCCTGAGTGTTAATCTTTTTCGCTGGGTCATTGTCATGACCTACATGACATGCTAGTCATGACATTTATGTCATGACCTATCACTTATATTCGTCACACACTCCTGCCATACTATGCCAATTTTGGTACCTACCAATTTAACGAAACAACCATGAGAGCACAAAAACGTAGGCAGATAGATAGATAGATAGATAGATAGATAGATAGATAGATAGATAGATAGATAGATAGATAGATAGATAGATAGATAGCAAGAAATTTACTATATTGAGGTAGTTAGCATATTCATAATTAATCCGGCTTTCTTTTACCCCCAGTGTAGGCGAGCAAACCGGACGCTCGTCTGGTTGATGTCCCTGCCTTCCTCCAGCTCCTTGCTTTCTCTCTCTTCTCCCTCATAATTAAATGTGAAACATTGACCAATTCAAGGCCAAGATAAAAGTGCACGTTCACAGCGTGGCTTTCAACGCAGCAGCCATTCTCAGCGTTTCTCTCAATGAGAGCTTTACGCTTTCTTAGAGGTCGATCAGCGAATGGTCATCGTTAATTGTCACGCCACCGTCGACGGTCTAGTGCTACCCTCGGCAAGGTGCGATCATCGTCGTCGTCGTAATGTTGTTTTGCTCACTAAATGATTTAAGCTTGCCGTACGTTTCTGTCCCTTTTTTCTTTCATATAATCTTTTTTTTTTTTTCTTTTTCTTCGTCTCCGTAAGCGACGGTCTATCGCCGGCTGTGAAAGACAGAACATACCACCGCTACGGGTCTAGTTGACACGCGGTAGACCACGGGCACAGAGTAGTGTTAGGGACGAGACATTAACCCACGTGTCGTATTTATTCATTTTTGTCTTGATTATAGTCCCAAGGTGCAGTCAGTAATTCATTGGAGACACAACAACGTTGCCGCCGGTTACCTACCAGTAAAACAGCTATCAGAGCGATACCCGCCTGGTATTCAGTTATAACGCAATCTTCACGTTTGGAACTCATGATACAGTACGAGGTTTAACGTCCCATAACTCACGGTCTGTGAGAGACGCCGCAGTGGCCGGCTCCGGATTAACTTTAACCAGCTGGGTTTCATTAACGTGCGCAATGATCTGACCATATGCCCGCGCTTTAGCATTGCACTCTCATTAGAACATGGCCGCTGCTGCCGGAAGTCGAACCAACCACCTGTGGTTCGCCAGCGGCATGCCTCGGCAAACGAGCCACCGCGGCAGCTATAACTATCGAAAAGTGTGTGTTCAGCTCTGGTGCGTAACACTCGTTCGTTTTGATCACATTTCGCTCTGCTCTCCATCAATATCTGTGCCAACCTCATGTTGATTCTTTCAGGTTTCTCTCAGCTTGAAGTGCACATAACCTGCGCGTGAAGTTCAGGCGTGCTCGTGCGCGCGACAGCTGCTTTACGAGAGGCCAACGCCTGCTCGTCGTCATTCCTTTCTCTCTCTCTCGCTCTCTGTTGGTGCAAACCACCATCTGCTGTCTTTAGGAAAATGCCGAAAGGAAGCTATAAGAATGCCCATCACCTCGGAACCACTAGGGCGTTTGCTTATGAACAATATGCCGTAGACTCATTTCCGGGAGAGGGCCGACGAGAATGCGCAGGACACCATTGTTCTCGTTGTTCGGGAGTGGCGGAGCAGGTCGCGGTCGGTGGATGGCCTCTTCTCGTTGAGCGTTTCTTTCCCGCCCGCCGCGTATGCCGTGTGTTTCAACGTGATGTGTCGGCTCATACACCGCCTGGAGTTGAAAGCAGTTTCGCCAAAGAATGCGGCCGCGGCCACGGTCGACACCACGCCGTCGCACCAAACGACCCTGTCACCACATCGAGACGGAGACCATCAGCGGGCCTCTCATTTTCTAAGCACCGTCCCGTGCATGGGAAGCACGAACACAACGCCCCCCCCCCCCCCCCCCCCCTTGCCCCATTCCCTCGTCCTCCACCTCCTGCCTTCGTTGGCACTCTCCGCCCACTCCATTGAAAAGAAACACGGCTTTACTTTCTACCGCTGTATTGTGATTGTGCCCCCATGGAAGTGAAAAGAACGCCTAATATTAGTGTGCGCAATCTGGACGTAGCAGTGCGCAACTGGAATTGACAGCGCTTGTTGACGTGAAATCTTTGAGCTGATTTGTGAACTATAGAGCCGTTGCCTTCAATCTTGGGGGCACTTACGCGCCACTTAAAACAATAAATTTTCACCTGATTTGTATTAGATTGCATTGTATCGTGCTGAATTGTGTTGTGCCTCATTGCATTTTCCTGCTTCTGATGTACTCGTATAGTAAACTCCCAATTATATAGGTATCACCCTCAGTAAGCAAGTGAAGAACAATAGTGTTAGTGGAGGTGAAGGTTCGCAATGAGATGCTTCTTCAAGAGCTCCGTTGCCTACGCGTGCGGCATCTCACGCAACAAGTCCCCTGTGCACTGAAACATTACACAAAGTGAAAAGCCTTCTTAGAGAAGAGAGCGGACAATAATATAGACAACAGTATGGAATGTAGCTAGAGCTCAAAAATATTGAATAATTATTTTGACTCAAGTTTTCTGAAGGTCAACGCAAGCCTACAAAGAACCTCTGGAAGAAAAAGTGGAATGAAAAGATGTCGTGCCAATTAAAAAAGCATTGCGAAAAATGCCACTCTCGAGGAGGGGTACATCTTTACTATGATTACCTTGAGGAAATGAGGGGCGGGAGGAGAAAGGAGGAGAAGGGAGGGCGGCAAACAATATAGCGCAAATTTATTCTTTGCACATATACGTGAACAGAGCCGCAAGATACACATATTTGTTTCTTTTCGCTTTAACGCAACGCGTAACGCTTAGATTATGTTGCAGAACAGCAGAGTTCTTCGTCACCAGTAAAATATTTATGATAGTTTTTTTCGTATACAAACTATACCAACGCGTCCAGAATAGCTCAAAAAGTGATCTCGCGCCAGCCTCGATCATTTCGCACTATAAGCCTGAAATTACTGAAAAGGATTTGTAAGGCAAGGCGGGCGTACTTTGCCGCCTAAAAATGGATCTTCGCGCCATGGAGACCAGTGCAGTACAGTCGAACCCGGATATAACGAATTATCGCGTGTAACGAACATCTGTAAAATCCCCTTGAAATTTTGTGTATCAAATTTTTATTTTATATATCGAACTATTTCGCGATCCCCGTCGAGTTCGATATACCCGGAGTCGGTATATCCGGGTTCGACGGATCTTGTTAAGTGCAGTCTTCGACCACTTTCGCTGATCGGCCACTGCAAAGCGCCATCAATTTCTCTTGATTTCATCAAGCTATGCGCGCTCCCTCTGATCAGAAGACGGCGACGTCCGCGCCTCGCTAGCAAGTGTCACCACACTTGTACGAGGCTCCGTATAGCGAGGCGAGGCCCGGCGCGTCGGGCTCGCATCCTAAACGCGCGGCATGCAGTCAGGCACGCAGACCGCGGCAGAGACCATCTAGTAGCGACAGCATGCGGGACTCCTTCTCCTTGGAGGCACGACAGCGTTCATTGTGCGAAGCAGTAGCAGCGCAGAAACCTCCGTCGCCGCCGATGCAGCGGCAGCAGTCGTCAGAGCATCATTAGCCCAGCGACGGTGGTCGCGGCTGGACGAAGCCTGACAGAAAAACAATCATCGCCGGGAGAGTGCTGGCGCGTACCCATACACGAACGCGCCTACATCGCTGTCGGTGCGCGTGCGGTGAGGAACGTATAAAGCGAGGGGAAGGCAAGCACTACTATATGGAGAAAAGAAAGACACGCGTGTGGACGGCGGCCAGGAAAAAGAAAGAAAAGGTGGTGCGGCAGCCTGGGTGAGAAGCGCTCGTATAGTGGAATAAAGGAAATCCGCTAATGGAGACGACCTCCGTATAATACCCTGCCACTGGCTACTTTCCACTGTGTGATAGTTATGGCCTAGAGGGCGGACCGCGCGCTACTGTGTGGTCCTTTTGTGGGGCGCTGTTTTCCAGTCTCCTGCCTCCGGTCTTGCTGCTTGCTGCTGCTGCTGCACTATGCGCCTCCACCGCTTGCGCAGAATGTGCTTGGGCTGACTTTCTTTATCATCGCCTCTCTGAACGATCGCCGCGTACCAAGTCGCGCGCAAGATACTCATAAACCTGGCAGAAGGGGACGAATTGAAAAAAAAAAAAAGATGGAGAGAAAGCTGAGAAGCAGAAAAAAAATACGTGTGGCGCTGCGCGAAGTGCGAGAGCTCTTTTGATTGAAACGTTTTTAAACAGGAAGCGGTCATCTATGCTGGAATGGCCTCGCTTCGTTAATAGCTTGACGCTATATTGTTGCGCGAGCTTTTCTTTACTCGACGTAGGGATCTTTAACCACGCCTTCTATCGCTCACACCGCGAAGATAGCTTATCCAAGGTTTGGGGTACTATATACATAGCTGCCAACTCTCCTTAATTGATTGTGAAGTTTACGATTTTGCGAATGTTGCGTCGAGTAAAAAAAATGTAACCTTGTTTGCGAAAATGCATCGCATGTCGGTTCCCGTACGTTCCCTTGCAAGTCTTCTAATGGTGAAAGAATGCAAGAGGGATCGATGCTTGCTTCTAGCAAGTTTATACAAACACGTTCTTGAAGCAGGTGAAATTAGCGATAGCCTATAGTTGCTGAGAAAGTCAGTTATGTACAAACTGTTTGTCGCTTGTCAAAATTTGCTGTTTAAAGTTTTCTACTGCTCGGTGTGCTGCATCTATATGGTAAATCATCATTACTCCAGTGCATATGTACCCCTGAAAAGATGCGTGCTCAGGGCAAGCTTTCAAAAAAATCCGCCCTGTCTTCCCTCCATGCTCTCTACCTGCTAATTACCTACCTATTCGTACGCTTGTTTCTTTTAAGAAATTAGGAATTAGGAAGAAGCACAGACAGGAAGTAAGTTTCTGTTCGTTTGTTGTTGTTGTTGTTGTTGCTTTTTAGGCTCCACAGATCTTAAATAAAAAGACTATGAGTACAGCGACTGTGGCATTACTGAAAAGGAGTTGTAAGGCGAGGCGGGCGTACTTTGCCGCTGATACCGTCTGTCTGAAAAGATTAATTAGCAAAAATTTGTTATGTAGCTTTTACGTTCGAACGTTGGGGGCAGTTTCTAATGTGGCATACTTGGAGGCAGTCACATCTCAATACACTGCAATTTTTTTTTTTATCTGGAAAATCGCACCTAACGTGAAATAATAATCTTTGAATTTCAACTGCTTCAATCCAGGCAATATTGAAACTAAGCGCGTGGAGCACAGAAAAGGTAGCCCGTTGTTACGTCAGACTGAAACGCGCCATGACGACAAACGCGACTAAGTTTGAATTAATTCACTTCGCGGCATTTATTGATACATACGTTTTCCCTGGAAAGCATCTGCCGCGATGTGCTGTATTGATGGAATGTCGCGTCAATATTTGACGCGACATTCCATCATTCAAAACATTGTAATGCACATCCTCACGGGGCGTTTCCGTTAGAGTTAATAGCGGTGCCGCCGTTTCTGCGCACCAAGCGCGCTCAGATATTGCCGCGCTTCAAAAGTTTATTCAAAATAAAAATGTACAGAAAGAAGTAGTAGAACCAAGGGATAAAGCCAAACTATTCAGCTTGCTGGCGTTCCACTCACCACACTTCAAAGCAGAAGACAGTGGTATGTGAAAACGTTATTTAATCTGAGTATTTAAAGACAATCGCTGACATTGTCACGGAGCGGCATATTTTCGAATGGTTTGGACGCTGATTAACGACACGCCGAATTACGAGCGTCAAACACGTGGGCTCCTGACTGTGCAGCGTATAATGCACAGACATCGACACGCCGAATTACGAGCGTCAAACACGTGGGCTCCTGACTGTGCAGCGTATAATGCATTCGACATCGACACGCCGAATTACGAGTGTCAAAAACGTGGGCTCCTGACTGTGCAGCGTATAATGCATTCGACATCGACACGCCGAATACGGGCGTCAAAAGCGTCGTGGCCGCTCGGGCTGCCATCTCGATTCCAGACGCGTCACGCCGATTACGGACACCGAAGTGTGCACGTACGGCCACGTGGTAGTGCCGGGCTCAACCTTGGCCCTTGACATTGGGAGAGAGGCTAATCTGCGGTTCTTCGTCCATAGTGATAGGTCGCGGCCAAGATTGTTGGGAGCTAAGAGAGCTGAATTCGGAGAATGCTACGTAGCGGCAGTTTCCCTACCTAGGGAACTAGGGAAAGGAGAGGCTATTTAGGCGCATGTTTTGGGCCCTGCTGATTAGTCTAGAAGCTGAACCTATGCGCTGCTGAGAAGCCGTTGGGGGGCTAGTGCCGTCCAGTATCGCCTGGGCCGCCTGGCCACGTCGGAACTCCGAGGAACTTGTTGACGTACGGGACGTCAAACCAGCGTCTGCAACGAAGCTCACGGTAGTTCACCTCAAGTTAGCTCAACCTGCTTGAGGGAAGCCGTCAGATCTAGACTCCCGGGAACCCCAGCTCAGCAATTCGCATCCACCTCGACAAGATCGGACCGCCAGCCTTCTTCGGGAAAGCTTTGAGCACCGACTTCACGGTTTATGGACTTGCTGCTGCTGCCCGGCCATGCGTATGACACCATTTGTTTTCTTTTGAACTTGGATTTCTCTTGAACGTTGTTTTAGTGAAATGCTGTTAAGTGTATTCTTGTGTATTTGATCCTCGCACTGTTTCATTTTTAGATGTACTGTTAATCGCTCGTATTTATTTGTCCTTATCATTGTGTATATTAAGCTCAGATGTGTTAGTCTGTCTTGTGTCTTTTTTATTATTGTATTTTATTAATCTGTGTGTATTTATCAGCCGATAAATATCTTGTTTTTTTGTTTACTCCCGACTCTGACTCTTTTCACTGTGCTCGCTTGCGTACGGAACGACCAACCAGCGTGTCTACCCCGTCGATTGACTTCGCGCCGACGACGAGTCGGGGACAGCTGTGACAGACATATTGACACGTATACATGTTTATCTTTCACCGGTGCCCGCTTTCCACCGGCTAACAAATGTTAAACGTCATCGCTCGGCGCAGGACGCGCCTGTATCGGAAGTTTCTAGAACGTTATCGATGCTTCTTTCCATTGCCTGTTTTCACCGACGCTTCTGTTATCTGATTGCATGACTGAGGCGAATTGTCTAGAACTTTCTGGAAGACACGCGGGCATCAGGGATTAATCTAGAACCTTCGATGACTCAGGTATAAAAACCGACGCGTTTCGCCGCTGATCAGATTTCCGACGATCGCCGACTGTGTTCGCCGCTATCGTTGTGCTTTGAGTGTACCTTGATTTTGTGGGCACAGGTTCGCCCAATAAACAACCAGTTTCGTCGTACACAGTTTTACGACTGTTTTCTTCAGCGTCACTACTACGTGACATCTGGTGGAGGTGCTAGTGCGTTCATGCAGCGAACGCCCCCGCAAAGCCGCGATCCAAGCCCGAAACCGGAGGACAACGCCAACGTCACCAAGGACCAGCGAGCTAGCCGTAGGCAGCAAGGACTTCTGCCGGAGTACGGACTTCTTCCCGAGAAGACCACAGCGATCAAGGCCAAGTCAACGACCTCAATGGCAGCCCCAGCGTCCCCCATCCTGCTGCAACAACCTCGGGAGCCCCCGACCTTCCGTGGATCATCGGCTGAAGACCCTGAAACCTGGCTGGAGACATACGAGCGGACCGCGACGTTCAACAAATGGAGCGACGAAGACAAGCTACGCCATGTCTATTTTTCGTTGGATGACGCTGCTCGGACGTGGTTTGAGAACAGAGAGACCACCCTGGTTACGTGGGACCTTTTTCGTGAAAACTTCGTGAGGACCTTCACGAGTGTCGTACGAAAGGAGAGGGCAGAGGTTCTCTTAGAAACCAGAGTGCAGTTGCCGAACGAGAACATCGCGATCTTCACGGAGGAGATGACTCGCCTCTTCCGCCACGCCGACCCCGACATGTCTGAAGAAAAGAAAGTTCGGTTCTTGATGCGGGGTGTCAAAGACCAACTATTCGCCGGATTGATGCGCAACCCGCCCAAGACTGTCGCCGAATTTCTTTCCGAGGCTACAACGATCGAGAAGACGCTTGAAATGCGCGTCAGGCAATACAACCGCCGTGCCCTGACCAACTACGCCGACGCTCAAGCGCTAGGCGCCGACGACCTGCGCGAGACCATCAGAGCGGTCGTTCGCGAGGAGCTGCATAAGCTCTTTCCCAGGTCGCAGCCTCACGTGGCATCTATCGCCGACGTCGTCAAAGACGAAGTTCAGCGCTCACTTGGAGTTCCCGATGTGCAGCCACAATCGCCGCAACCCCAGCCGGAAGCGCTGACCTACGCCGCCGTCGCCC